>NC_134485.1:59112681-59225181 GCF_040206685.1 Ascaphus truei
GAGAAGAGAGGTGAGGGGGGGGGGAGAAGAGAGGTGAGGGGGGGGGAGAAGAGAGGTGAGGGGGGGGGGTGAAAAGAGGGGTGAGGGGGGGGGGGAGAAGAGGGGTGAGGGGGGGGGAGAAGAGAGGTGAGGGGGGGGAGAAGAGAGGTGAGGGGGGGGGGGAGAAGAGAGGTGAGGGGGGGGAGAAGAGAGGTGAGGGGGGGGGAGAAGAGAGGTGAGGGGGGGGAGAAGAGAGGTGAGGGGGGGGGAGAAGAGAGGTGAGGGGGGGGAGAAGAGAGGTGAGGGGGGGGAGAAGAGAGGTGAGGGGGGGGAGAAGAGAGGTGAGGGGGGGGGAGAAGAGAGGTGAGGGGGGGGAGAAGAGAGGTGAGGGGGGGGGAGAAGAGAGGTGAGGGGGGGGAGAAGAGAGGTGAGGGGGGGGGGAGAAGAGAGGTGAGGGGGGGGAGAAGAGAGGTGAGGGGGGGAAGAAGAGAGGTGAGGGGGGGGGAGAAGAGAGGTGAGGGGGGGGGAGAAGAGAGGTGAGGGGGGGGAGAAGAGAGGTGAGGGGGGGGAGAAGAGAGGTGAGGGGGGGGGAGAAGAGAGGTGAGGGGGGGGGAGAAGAGAGGTGAGGGGGGGGAGAAGAGAGGTGAGGGGGGGGAGAAGAGAGGTGAGGGGGGGGAGAAGAGAGGTGAGGGGGGGGGGAAGAAGAGAGGTGAGGGGGGGGAGAAGAGAGGTGAGGGGGGGGGAGAAGAGAGGTGAGGGGGGGGGGAGAAGAGAGGTGAGGGGGGGGAGAAGAGAGGTGACTGGGGGGAGAAGAGAGGTGAGGGGGGGAAAAGAGAGGTGAGGGGGGGGAGAAGAGAGGTGAGGGGGGGGGAGAAGAGAGGTGAGGTGGGGGGGGAGAAGAGAGGTGAGAGGAGACGTGAGGGGGAGAGGTGAGGGGGGGGAGAAGAGAGGTGGGGGGGGAGAAGAGAGGTGAGGGGGGGAGAAGAGAGGTGAGGGGGGAGAAGAGAGGTGAGGGGGGGGAGAAGAGAGGTGAGGGGGGGGGGAGAAGAGAGGTGAGGGGGGGGGGAGAAGAGAGGTGAGGGGGGGGGAGAAGAGAGGTGAGGGGGGGGAGAAGAGAGGTGAGGGGGGGGGGAGAAGAGAGGTGAGGGGGGGGGAGAAGAGAGGTGAGGGGGGGGGAGAAGAGAGGTGAGGGGGGGAGAAGAGAGGTGAGTGGGGGAGAAGAGAGGTGAGGGGGGAGAAGAGAGGTGAGGGGGGGAGAAGAGAGGGTAGGGGGAGGTGTTGAGGGGGTTAAGGGATGAGAAGTGGGGGGGGAGAAGAGGGGAGGGGGAGAGGTGGGTGAAGGGGAGAGTGGGAAGAGAAGTGGGGGGGGGGACAGTGATTTTAACTACAAACTAAAAAAACCCAGATAAAAATGATCTTAGCAAAAGCTATGCAAGTGTTGGCAGAAATATTACTTTGTAATAAGAGCCTGCATGTGCTGTGTGAGAGAGCCTGCATGTGCTGTGTGAGAGAGCCTGCATGTGCTGTGTGAGAGAGCCTGCATGTGCTGTGTGAGAGTGCCTGCATGTGCTGTGTGAGAGTGCCTGCATGTGCTGTGTGAGAGTGCCTGCATGTGCTGTGTGAGAGTGCCTGCATGTGCTGTGTGAGAGTGCCTGCATGTGCTGTGTGAGAGTGCCTGCATGTGCTGTGAGAGTGCCTGCATGTGCTGTGTGAGAGTGCCTGCATGTGCTGTGTGAGAGTGCCTGCATGTGCTGTGTGAGAGTGCCTGCATGTGCTGTGTGAGAGTGCCTGCATGTGCTGTGTGAGAGTGCCTGCATGTGCTGTGTGAGAGTGCCTGCATGTGCTGTGTGAGAGTGCCTGCATGTGCTGTGTGTGAGTGCCTGCATGTGCTGTGTGAGAATGCCTGCATGTGCTGTGTGAGAGAGCCTGCATGTGCTGTGTGAGAGAGCCTGCATGTGCTGTGTGAGAGAGCCTGCATGTGCTGTGAGAGTGCCTGCATGTGCTGTGTGAGAGTGCCTGCGTGAAAGAGCCTGCATGTGCTGTGTGAGAGAGCCTGCATGTGCTGTGTGAAAGAGCCTGCATGTGCTGTGTGAGAGTGCCTGCATGTGCTGTGTGAGAGTGCCTGCATGTGCTGTGTGAGAGTGCCTGCATGTGCTGTGAGAGTGCCTGCATGTGCTGTGTGAGAGTGCCTGCGTGAAAGAGCCTGCGTGTGCTGTCTGAGAGAGCCTGCATGTGCTGTGTGAGAGAGCCTGTGTGAAAGAGCCTGCATGTGCTGTGTGAGAGAGCCTGTGTTGCCGTGCTGTGAGAGGAGAGGAACAGAGATGCCGCGCTCCCCCTGCATCTCTGAATGGTGAGTTGGCAAGTTGCCAAAAATTCCGGCCATTACTGAATGAATAATGCCCGGAATTCTAACCAATCAGAGGGCAGGGATTTCAGTAATGCCCGGAATTTTACTGCTTTAGCTTATAATATCTAATACTACAGAACTGATTTATTTAAAAAAACGTAAGATTTCACATTTTTTTTCTGCTTTAAGAGCTGCTTCGCTTTCTTGTGTGTCACAGGATATTTGCACTTTTTGCACCTTTTAGTGTTCTTGGATATAATTCATTATATTTAAATTGTAAGTGTTTGAACTCCTCCTCTTTTCCATTTCTTCAGAATTCCGCCTTGCCTTGGTCCAGCTTCTTGTATCTCCTGTCAAGTCAGATAACCTAAACCGGGCATGCCAGCTCATAAAGGATGCAGCGCAACAAGGGGCGGAAATGGTCGCTCTGCCTGTGAGTATCAAACACTTTGCATTTTCATAAGGACAGAAAAGTAAAAAGTAGTCTATAGAGAGATTGGGCAACACAAGATTTGGACAGGAAGTAAATCAGGAGAAAATCTCAAGAATCAAAGCACTTGCATTCCATTTCCTTTAATAGGTAATTATTCAGAGATTTCCTCTTGCTGTTTTTTTGTTTTCTTTTAATAGATGCAGCCGTTCCTTACAATTACGGCCATGCTATATTCTAAACTGGCGATCGATCCCTCCTCCCGTGATCGATCAGTGAAGATCCTGCTTCCCAGGGCATTCAATATGGCTGCCCATTTGAAAAGAAGTATGGCTTCTTGAAGGGTTGCTAGTGCACAAGGGTGGGCAACTTCAGTCCTCAAGGGCCGCCAAGCGGTCAGGTTTGAAGGATGTCCCTGCTTCAGCACAGGTGGCTCAATCAGGTGCTCATTGGAAGTCTGAGCCACTGATTGAGCCACCTCTGCTGAAGCAGGGATATCCTGAGAAGCTGACCTCTTGGTGGCCCTTGAAGACTGGAGTTACCCACCCCTGATCTAGAGGGAAGGGAAAGTGCCTGCTCATTGTGGGATGGAGTATGCCTCAGGATGGAGATTGGTATTGTAATAAAGTATGATATTGATCTTTCATAACTTGTGTACACGTCATTTATTTTCACTGAGGTAAAGATCTTGTGACACGTTCTAGAATATGATTATATCTTCCATATTTGTTTGTACATGTACATAATCGTGAACACGTATTCTGCACCTGTTGATATGTGTGTTTTTTTGTGTAATTTTCTGTTTCTAGGAATGCTTTAATTCTCCTTATGGCACCAAATATTTCCCTGTATACGCTGAGAAGATTCCTGGAGAATCCACCCAAATGCTGTCAGAAGTAGCCAAGGAGTGTGGGATATACCTCATTGGAGGTTTGAGGAATGATTTCAGTACTGAGCTCTGTGTTTAAAACAATGGATTTCTCCTGCTCTAGAATGTTCAGTCAAGTGGGGAATGTGTATACTTTGCACACATTCACCGGGACTCACTAATCTTTAATACAGGTTATAGCACAGGTGATCTCGCGTTTAAGGGGAAATCTCTCCTAGGAACGAGGGAATTAATGCCAGTGACATGTTTAAGGGGCTTCTTCTTCCTTTTTTTTTTCCCTCCGGCAATTCCATTTTTTGGGATGTCACCCTATGTGCGTAAGTTCTTACACAGTCAGAGCCCGCCCTTTAGGTGTGAGTATTTTTGTTTGTATTTAAAAAAACGATTATCTCCTCTCAATCATCAAATGCCCCGATCCCACCACATCCCCTGCTGACTCCATTGCATACTCCCTTCTCCCTCCTTTTCTCCCACTCCTCCTCCCCTATCTCTCCTTCAACCTCTCCATATCCAGCAGACAATACCCAGACTCCTTCAAAGCTGCTGTAGTCATCCCTCTTCTCTAAAAACCATCTTTCTACCATGCACTCCCCTCCAACTTTTGCACTATCTCACTCGTAACATACCTCTCCAAACTCATCCAGCGCAATGCTCACAACCAACTCTCCACCTTCATCCACACCCATTCCCTCCTTCGCTTTGTCCAGTCTGGCTTCTGTCCCTCACATCTACTAAAACTGCCCCCCTCACCATGCACAACATTCTCTCCCAAGCTCGCCGCTCCAAATTCTTCTCTATCCTCATCCTGCTTGACCTCTCTTCAGCCTTTGACGCTGTCGATCACCTCACTCCTCTCCACCCCCACCAACCTTGGCATCACTGACACCGTCCCCTCATAGCTCTCATCCTATCTCTCTCAACGCTCCAACTCTGTCACCTTCAACAATTCATCCTCTCTGCCCACCAGCCTCCAACTGGGCATGCCCCAAGGCTCTGTCCTTGGTCCTTTCCTCTTTTTCCCTCTACACTGCCTTCCTCTTTATCCTCATCTCCTCCCATGGATTCAACGTCCCCTTTTTTGCAGATGACATCCAAATCTATTTCTCCTTCCCACTATTCTCACCCGAACTTTCCACCCATATCTCTGCCTTTCTGACATTTCCACCTGGATGCCTCCCACTTCCTACAAATGAACCCAGCTAAGACTGAAGTCCTCTACTTTCCTGCTTCCTCCTCCCTTCTGTCAACCCCAATCCCCACCATCTCTTCCCCCCCCCCTCACCATCTCCCCTTCTACAAGCAACCTTGGAGTCACCTTTGACCATTCCCTCCTCTTCACCCAACACATCACTTCCTTCACTATCACCTGTTGCACCTATGCAACATAAGAAAAATATATCTACTCATTTCTCTCTCCTCGGCCAAACTTATCATCCACTCCCTCATCTTCACCCATCTCGACTACTCTAACTCCCTTCTCCTCGGACTCCCCCTCTACTCCTCCATACCACTCCAACAAATCCAAAACGCTGCAGCCCGTACACTTCTCTATCTCCCCTTCTCTACCCACGGCACACACCTCCTCTCCCAGCTCCACTGACCACCCATCCAACTATGTTCCCTCTTCAAATTCCTCACTCTGGTCTACAAATCTCTCCATGGGCTTGCCCCCCCCCCCCGCCCTCTTACCGTTCAGCATTCTCTCGCTACACCCCTTCCCATCCTCTTCACTGTCTGAGTGCCACAACTCTCACTCCTTCCCCCAGCCCCCAGTGCCTCCTCTCAATTCTGATTACTTGCCTTACTCACACAACCCCCCTTCACTGGAACAAACTCCCCCACCACATCCAATCTGCCCCCTCCCTAACTATCTTCAGAAGCCAACTCAAACCTGATCTCTTCTCCATAACATTCCATAATTCCCCATTAACCTCCTATCCCATCCCCTCCTCTATGTCCATGATCTCCCCTATACTCACCTCTGCCTAAACTTTCCTAAAGTCTCTCCAAAACCCTCCAAAGTCACCCACAACATCGATCCAATGGCCTTCACTGTCCAACACATCACCATGCAATGGAGAAGACTAAATCCAGAGACCTGGCCCCAACCCTTGCCCACCAACCAAGCAAGCTCCCAATGCACCTAACCCATAGCCCGACCATAATGTTCCCACCCCTACCCACCACAAAGACATCTTGGCATAATTGTTATAATCTAATCTATATGTAAAACGAAAAAAAGAAAGCGCCCGATCCTAGTGCAATATATATAAAAAATACCATTTAATATTGCCAATAAAAAAGTCCAACAATTTAAAACTCACAAACAAAATAGAATAAAGAGCATATTATGAGTAATACTCATGCACCAAACACTGGACTCCGCTGTTCTGCTCACACGCCTCTCTGTTGTGTGCAATCGAAACACCTCCGAGCCACCGTCCAGCAGGAACTCGGGGAGCGCACAACCTCTGTTGGTGTCCTCCGATAACAAACCGCATGTGCAATTGGTGCCGGGCAGGGTAAAACAAAGCAGGAACCATAGGAGGTAAGCCGTCAGCATCTTAGAGTCTCAGAGTCCAGAGTTACAGAGGAATGATGTAGCTTGCTCTCACTAGCAATTGCCCTACGCGTTTCTGCCTGTCACATAGAGTCCATGGCTTTCCTCTCACGTATTATTTACCCACCTGTGCACCACGCAGCTCCAACCTCCTCCATCCAGAGACCTGACCCCCAACCCCTGCCCACCAACCAAGCAAGCTCTCAATGCACCTAACCCATAGCCCGACCATAATGTTACCACCCCTACCCACCACAAAGACATCTTGGCATAATTGGTATAATCTAATCTTTATGTAAGCACACTTTTTCTTTCTTTTTTTGTTTTTACTAACTAAAGTAACGCTCTGGATAAGGGGGCTCTTTAAATATTGTTATAAATAAAATTAATTGTTATGCTTACTTTTAACAGTATGGTATAGTTATATTTTACTTTGCTCTTTATAGGTTCAATCCCAGAAGAGGATGCTGGGAAGTTGTATAATACTTGCACTGTATTTGGTCCTGATGGGGCAATGCTGGCTAAGCACAGGAAGGTAATACATAATAGCACGTTGAGCTTCCTGTAAGACAAAGTGCCGGATCAGACACGTGACACTTTGACCTGGCACACTTTGACAGCTATTGAGTATGGTTGAATTTGGTAGTCTGTAGCTGTCCCTTAACCTGCCCGACTTCAGTAGAAGATTTCTGGGGCAATCCTGTTGGCTGTGTATCCAGTGGGAGAAACAATCCTTACACTGGTTGGATTAACATCTTTGTTGCAAGTGGGGCCTGCAATGCGTTACTTTGAAGGCACCTTTGGCAGCAAAGCGTTGACTGTTCTGTACTTGCACTCTGACCCCTGTTAAGTTTGAGGGGTCTGGGTTCTGGTGGATGGCTTTCTCTGCCATTTACATATAAAGGGGTATGGAGAATTTGTAATATGTGGTACCATATTTGCAACGAGCTTTGTGTGATTTATATAGTAGGAGCCAGTGCAGATTATTTACTGTAGCACTGCTGCATGAAAACTTTCCCACTTCCCTAAATTGTGCCAAAGATGTGATTTAAAAAATAAAAATAAACTTTTCATTAGGAATGAATATAGTATGTTCATTTCAACATAGTTATTTTTATATCAAATGAAACTGTTTGTTGCATGCAAATGTCGATATTTTACCTTAATTAAATAGTTTGCAAATGTTTATCAATGAACAACCTTGCTCATGCGTGTATTTCTTTTGTTTCGTAGATCCATCTGTTTAATATTGATGTTCCCGGGAAAATTTGCTTCCAGGAGTCAGAAACGCTAAGCCCTGGCGACAGCTTCTCGGTGTTTGATACTCGTATGTACTGTATCCCATCAAAAAAGTATTGCAAAAACAGAGGCACTATTCTCATTTTCAGTTCTACTTTTACACCACATGTAACATGTAGACAGTCGCACCGACTCTAAAGCCATAACAAGAGAAAACAACAGTCTTTTTTAAAAAGGAGTTTAATGTCTCAAAATTAGAAGAAAGTATCTCAGCAAGAAAATCGTAAAGATATAAGCAAGTACTTGCTGCAAACTAAAGCCAGATAAGAGTCCCAGTAGAAAGGGTTAGAAGCTTTATTAAATGGTTGCATCAACAATACAGAGTATGGGGACTGCTGTTTATAATTCCTTTTAAAGTGCAAAATATACTTACAATGTTAAGAATACAAAGCCAGTTTACCCAAACTTCAGTTCAGCAGTCGTAGATATTGTTTTTTTCAGGCATGTATGGAGTGTCTGATGTTATGGCCCAAAGTGGGTATACTCCACAGTTAATTCTAAAGTAAACTGCATTATAAAACATGCTGTAGGCCAAGGGGCATACCACTTGCTTCATTGATGTGAGGAATAAACCTATATAATGGTTCATTTGCAGCCTTGTTCTACTCCACTACCATGTGAAATACAGTTCGGATAACAGCCTGATTCCATATCACACATAACTATTGTGCCAGACTAGTGTGGAATACCCAGTGCCATCTGCCAGAACATTTGCAATTTTGCTTTTCTCTGCAATAAGGTTCAACACTTTAACGCATTATAGAGTTAGGGGCGAATTGCACATCTGGGTGCAGACTATTTAACTGGTCCTTGATGGATATAAGCTCTCCCCACCCTAAAACAGATTGTGGAGCAACAGCTCCACACTAATATAGCTGCAAGTTTGTCACTTTGCAAAGCCTCTGCAACAGTTCTACCGTGATATAGATTCAAGTTTTCATGTCGCAAAGGGGTTACTCACTTTAAGACCGCTACAGTCCCACACACTACAAAGCTTTCTTATTTTTTTCCCTCTTTGGATTGGTTCAGTGCTTTATACAGTAGCTGTAGGGGCATGCACTGCATTGTATAGCAATATGTAGCATACCCTTACAGCAGTAAAGAGGAGACACTGCTTTTTATGATTGCATGTTTTCCTAGGCCTTGTGCAGACTTTTGCATGATTTCTGTGGTGTGATAACTTTCATTTGTTTGATTTAAACAGCTTACTGCAAAGTAGGAGTGGGCATCTGCTATGACCTCAGATTTGCTGAGCTTGCTCAAATATACACCAAGAAAGGTGAGACATGATTTAATTTGTATCTTCCTCAGACTTAACACTTCTGTATCTAACCTTTATTTGTTTCTTTGAAGAGGTACTCTAAGTAGGAATTTAGACCAGGGTAATGCAGTTGATGTTGTCTACTTAGATTTTGCAAAGACTTTTGATACAATGCCACACTAGGTTCGTGTACAAAATAAAGGAAATTGGTCTCTGTAAAAATATTTGCACCTGGATTGAAAACTGGTTGAAGGATAGACATCAGAGAGTTGTCGTAAATGCACTTATTTTGACCTTTTCCGGTTGGGCTAAAGTTGCACGTGGAGTATCTCAAGGATCGGTACTGGGACCTCTGCTTTTTAACTTATTAATGACCTTGAGGTTGGAATAGAGAGCAAAGTCTCCATCTTTACTGATGACACTAAATTGTGTAAGGTAGTAAAATCAGACAGGATTTAATTTCTCTCTCTCGAGAAGAAGAAGAAGAACTTGGATATACTGGAAACTTGAGCAGGTAAATGGCAGTTGAGGTTTAATACAGATAAATGTAAGGTTAGACACGTAGGAAACAAGAATAAACAGACAATTTACAAATTAAATAGGTGAAATGTAGGTGAGTTCTTGATGGAGAAGGATTTAGGAGTGCTTATAGGCAGTAGTATTAGTTATTGTGCCCAATGCCAGGCAGTAGCTGCAAAGGCAAATAAGATCTTATCTTGCATTAAACGGGGTATGGATGAAAGGGAATATAAGCATAATTGTGCCACTGCATAAAGCATTAGTAAGACCACACCTTGAATAGGGAGTACAGTTCTTGGGCACCACTCCATAAAAAAAAGACATTATGGAACTAGAGAGAGTGCAGAGAAGAGCCCCAAATTAATAATGGAGATGGAAAATCTGATTTATTAGGAGAGGTTAGCTAAATTAGATTTGTTTACATTAGGCTTGTAAGAGGAGATATGATAATTATATACAAATATATTCGGGGTCAATAGAAGGAGCTTTCAAAAGAACTATTCATGCCAAGGGCAGTATAAATGACACAGGTCATCCCTTAAAGTTGCAGTACATCCTCTCCATAGGAAAGTAATCAGCGGGCACTGCTTGGACAAAAAATGGCAAGAAGGCTGGACTGTGCAAAAAATATAAAAGCCTTTATTGGTTCACGGCAAACATGGATAAAAAAGGGGAGAAGGAGTCCCCCCTCAGCACTCTGATGCGTTTCGTCCGCACAGGGACTTTGAGAAAGTCCACTTGAGAAAGTCCTTTACGGACGAAACGCGTAGGTGCGTTCCTACCATTGTTTGTTTTTTGTACTGACCATTAAATCACTTTTTTAATACTTATCCCTGTTTGAAGTTACCCTCATTTTTTGGCGATCCACTAGCTGGTATGCTGCTGAGAAACGCTGCTGTGCTCCTCTACATCCTTGCTGCTGTTAATCTAACCCTAATCATCCAGTTCCTGGTGTACAGTCTCCACACTGTTTCTGGCCACTGGGTCAGACTGAGCTATTAATAACTAATCGTTTACGAATGGATTGCCAAATCCTTATTTTGTTTCTCATGCTGCTATGACCAACATGACCTTTTGTAAACATCCTAGGTGCCATAGCCAACCCAATGAATGGAGCATCGTGTTGGATACTTCATTAAACTGTTTTTATCCAGCTTTTTGTCTAGCCCTGATCTTTGGTCCCCCGAAGCAGTGCACCGATTCCTACAGTCCACCCCATGGAGATTTTTTCATTTCCTATTGTAGGCTGAAACTGGTTAATAGCACCTTGCTTCCTTAAAATAAATGAATTGTTTGTGGTCTGACAAAGGATAATGCTGACTGTATTCTCTGAGATAAAGTAACTTTTCCCACCATAAATCTTTCTGCTGATAACATTGAATGCCTCCCTTCACAAAAATGAACTTCAATATGGCAAGGAGACAAGCCGGTTATTGGAAGAAGTGTCTGCTACCAAAGGCTTTAGCCATAGCACCCTTCTGGCAGCCACTGACTGAATTGGTCTAGCTAATACATTAATTATATCCATGGGCGCATCACAAAAAAAAGGGAATCTCTTAGGTTAGAAAAATCTTACAATAGCTTGTGCCTGGATGTACTTCCCTCGATCCATTCTTCACTGTTCCTTACTGTCCTGGGCATGCATGCCACGGCAGTGACATTCCAACCTTTGTAAATCTGTTCTGGTTGATGTGCTGGGTTTTAATTAATTTTGTTCCTGGGACCTAAAAATGCCTGGCCCAGAATTCCTTGCTCTTCCTTGGTGACATTCCAACAAACTGTTATCATCTAAATCTACAGATGTTTGTGACCTGGACCGCTTCAGGCTCTCCTGTGGCATTTTCTATTTTCTTAAAGGATTGTAGTACAGAAGTCTTCATTTTGTCAATGAAACAATCCAAACGTGAAGGGTCAATGCTCAGCTTCTTAGGATAAGATGCTGGTAGCTACTGGTCACAGGCAGCATAGTATTTGGAGTTCGATGTAGCCTCCCTGGACTTGGCATTTTGCTCATCTTGAAGAATCTGTTCTGCATGGATTGCCCCTAAACAGTCAGAGCAGTAGACCTGCTGTCTGTATAGCAACAAGAATTAAACTAGGACCAAAACCAGCACAGTCTCAATATACAGGGATTGGACTTCAGAAACGTAACTGACTTCCATGGCGCTGGTATTCTAGCATTTCTCCGAAAGTAGGCAGGTGCATTGATATGCTTTGTGAAATCACCCGAACGCACCTCCAAAGGCACATAAGACTCAGCAATGTGCGGGAACACACACTCTCCGTTTGTGGCCTGGAGAATCTGCGGCAATCGCGGTCCCAAACAGATCTCCCAGATGCACTAAAAGTGCAGACGTTTCAAGAAGCTTAAAAAGGGGTTTAAAGGCACCCCAAAATAGGACTCCCACTTCTATTGTGGGGCTATCCGAGATGTGTAGTGTAGGCAGATGTAACAAAGGGGAAAAAAAAAAACTTAGGAGCCACAAACAACTCTTCTTTCAAACTAGGGGAATAGTGTTCCCAGGTGTTCTTGGCTGCTATGGAGGACGTTGAAGAAATGTGTATTTTAGAAATAAATAGCAGCAATAGAAAAGTACAGTCACAAAAACATCTGCAGCTTCTATGGGGGCTCCACAATCTGTTACAGCAATTGGTAAAATCCAGTCCATACAAAGCAGGCACTCACATGTAGTTAGCAAGTCTCGGTTCTGGCTTCGGCCATTATCAAGAGGAGTTCACTTACTTTGATGAAGGTTGAAGCCTTGATGCGTGTAGAACAAAATGTGTTTTCAAATGTTATCCAAATTCTATTTTGTTTATATTGAGGTTGTCAGTTGCTGATTTATCCGGGAGCTTTTAACATGACAACCGGGCCAGCTCACTGGGAACTACTACAGAGAGCGCGGTAAGAATGAATTAAACACAAACATTGAATTTATGCTGCTGCTTCAAGCTATGGCGATTAATTCATTTCTTTCTACATCCAGTGCTCTGGACAACCAAGTCTATGTGGCGACTGTATCTCCTGCTAGAGATGACAAAGCATCCTACGTAGCATGGGGACATAGCACTGTAGTAAATCCATGGTAAGCAAGCCTGTATGTTTCGTAATAAAGTTTAACACATTTTAAGCTACCTTTTTGTTTTGAGCAGGACAACAGGAACAGCCCATATATTTTCATTTTTGTTATGAGACACCGAAGCTTACACAATTATGGGGGACCTTAGTCATAAAAACCCGGTTCCATGGTTCAGAAATTATTTTCTTTCAGAAACATCCTTTTCATTTTCTTTTCTTATCCTAATTGCATACTTCACTGTGAAATTTACCGGTAGTTTCCAATTCCAGAGAAATGTGCATGAAAAATTGTTGCATTGGTGGCCTTTGATTTTGGTCTCCATGGAGATATTTCTATTCACTATAACTTTGGAAGAACGAGCATTACAATAAATAGTGGGGGGTTTTTTGTGGGTGTAAATGGTAAAATCTGTTCAGCATATCATGAAGCAAAGTATTAACAATGAAGGACAAAGTGGAACATGCTTAAGTGCTTTTACTTATTATGCAAGTCCAGTGCGACGCCTTAGTCACTTATCCACTCTTGGATATAGTCTGCGTTACAGTGTTCTAAATTCAGATTCTATTTTCATTGTTTCAGAATTTATATTTTGTGACATATATAACTCTTTGCAACTTAAAATCACCTTTTCCACAAATGACTGTTGCCGTCACTTAAGCTTTATTTAAAATGTTTGTATTTGCGAAAATGATGTGCAGATTGTTTTATTACAATTATTTTGCATTAAATATATAACTTTTTTAGATTTGGCAGGTTTTCCATATTTACTCATGCCATTCATTTTTGTACAGTATGTTGACCATTTTAACGGTATGTACGTATGTATTAAAGGAGTCGAGGCACACAATTAGCCTAATAATCCAAACGATTGATGATTGCTTCTACTAAATTGTACTATGACGGGGGGTCCAAAAAGCAGGCACACCAAATGGTATAATAAATGTGTTTTTACTAGCTCAACCTTTCTGCTTTCCAATGGAGCTCTTGAACATCATAGTGTGTATGTACATATGTAGGTCTGCCTCTTCATGCTTCTCTGCACACATTCCCCTTCACTATTGCAACACTTTGGCAATAGGAAAGCAAAATTAAATATTAAAAAAGCTTAGTTACTTGTTTTGATTACTGGACTTCATACTGTTTCTCTTTTGTAGGGGAGAGGTGATAGCCAAAGCAAATACAGAAGAAACCATCACTTTCACAGACATTGGTGAGGATCCTCTTTCTGCATCATAATTCACTCCCATAACCTTGAAAAGCTGTCTTCTATTTGTTTTTATAGGGTCAGGCAAAACCAAGATCCATCTGCATGGCTAAGAAATTGTGGTACGCGGGATGGGTTTGGGTTTTAGAGCACTGGGGACCCTTCCCTGAGAGGTGCTATCTTTAAATGGAGGGCATCTCAACAAACCCACACTCAATAAACACACACTCAATTCTCCTCCTCACTTTTAAAGCTTTACACTCTTCTGCTCCTCCTTACATCTCAGCCCTAATTTCTTGCTATACACCATCCTGACTCTTGCGTTTTGGTCAAGGATGTCTTCTCTCTAACTCTTTTGTATCTAATGCCTTCTCCCACTTAAACGTTTCTCACTGACTGCCCCACACCTCTGGAATGCCCTTCCGCTCAATATCCGACTAGCACCCTCTCTATCCACCTTTACGACCTACCTTAAAACACACCTGCTTAACGAAGCATATGAGTAGCTCAGTGTCTGATACTTTACACCTCATACATAAACCTTGACCCCTTGCCGATGCACTTACAGTACCAGAACACCTCCTACGGTGTCCGTACTTTCTTCCTACATACCAATTTGATTGTAAGCTCTTCAGAGCAGGGACCCCTTTTCCTAAATGTTACTTTTATGTCTGATGCACTTCTTCCCATTATGTATTATTTGTGTTATTTATATGATTGTCATGTGTATTGCTGCTGTGAAGCGCTATGTACATTAATGACACTATATATGTACAGTACATACATAAATAAAACAGAAATAGCCGTGTTAGTCCAGTTGCGATAGTGCAGAATAAATTAGTTCTTCAGTATTAGATGATACCTTTTTTTATTTGGACTAAATTTATGTCATAGGACAAGCTTTCGAGAGTTTTCCTCTCTTCCTCAGGTCAGCGATACTGGTTTACAAAGGTTTCTATGACTTAGACAGGGATTGGAAAAAAAAAAAAAAAAAAGGAAGAATGTAGAACAGAGAGATGTATGTGGGGTGGGGATGGCAACCGTGCAACAACACGTTGCAAACTCTGCAAACATACATATGCTAAGATCCCACAGCCAGTCACAACCATGGAACACTCAATGTTAAAGGATCATACTGCTGCACATCCAGGAACGTGGTTTATATGATTCAATGCAACAAATGTGACCAAGGACGCTACATTGGGAAAACCAGCCAAAACCTTCAAGGAAGAATGAATATGCACAGACACTCTATACTACACCACGAAGAAGGAAGATACTGCTCACCAGTGGGACATCATTTCTAACTAACAGATCATTCCATAAATGATTTAAAAATCTAAATCCTCAATGGAATGTTCAAACGCACCCAAGAACAGAAAACATCTGAGCTCAGAATGATAAGACTCTTTGACACCAAAACAAGCGGACTTAATGCAGACATGGGGTTTCTCACACACTATCATAATTTGTTGTAATGGTCCTCCCTGCCATTGGGCCATCCTATACCTCCCCCCCCCAGAATCCTCTTTCCCCTCTGCTGCTGTGGATGTACAGCCCCCCATCCCCAATTCTCACCTTCCTTATCTCTGTTTTAACACCCTTCCAGTACCTTCCCCACCCCACCCCACCTCATATACATCTCTCTGTTCTACATTCTGCCTTTTTTTTTCCCCCAATCCCTGTCTAAGTCATAGAAACCTTTGTATATCAGTATTGCCGACCTGAGGAAGAGAGGAAAACTCTCGAAAGCTTGTCCTATGACATAAATTGTTAGTCCAAATAAAAAAGGTATCTCCTAATACCGAAGAACTAATTTATTCTGCACTACATACATACATACATACATACATACATACATACATACACACACACACACACACACACACATACATACATACATACATACATACATACATACATACATACATACATACATACATACCCAGATCTTCTGTGCTAGGGGAAAGAATGAGTACAAGGTTGGAGGAGATTTTTTAACCTAGGAGGGACACTTTTTATGAAGTAATGAACTAGAAAGAATAGGAACTGGGAAATAGCTCTGTGTCGTGGGGCAGGGATAGTTCTGCAAGTCAGGAGGCACCCATATTACATAGAGATAACACTAGAAATAATATCAAGAATAAATTCCATGGTAGAAGAAAGGCAGAAGTTACGCCACACATGTTTTTGGCTTCAAATACATTAGATTAATTCAAATCCATTTGTGCCTTGCATTGCCTTCCTTTCTGTAGCCCTTGGATTTGCTGCAGGCTATCGTTCAATCGCAGGAGCACCAGTAATTGTATCATCATTTTTCTTTTTTTTGGTGTGCAGCACTTATCTTTATTTTATGGGGAGGAAACTCATGACATGGCAATTTGTTTAGATTTGTAATTCCCTTTTTCAGGGGGGTCAGTCAAATAGAAGAGGAGTATGTTTATATGTAAAAGGGTAGATCACTACCAGGGAATTACAAACCTGTAATCCTAAAACTACTTGAGCCATTATGAAGTGGTAATCTTCAGGATAACGTTTTGGATATAACAAAAGACAGCAAACCCCCGCGGTTTGAGCGTGGACTCCGAATTTTAAAAAAAATGTTGCACACACTACACAGCACCAGCACACACACATCACACACTGCACACACAGCACCTGCACACACAGCACCAGCACACACTGCACACACAGCACCTGCACACACAGCACCAGCACACATTGCACACACAGCACCAGCACACACACATCACACACTGCACACACAGCACCTGCACACACAGCACCAGCACACATTGCACACACAGCACCAGCACACACTACACACAGCACACAGCACCAGCACGCACACACACACACAGCCCCCCTACTCCCCTACCTCTGGTGTCATGGCTGCTGGGGGCATCGTGGGGCTGCTGGGGGGGATTGGTGCGGGGCTGCTGGGGGCATCATGGGGCTGATGGGGGGGATCGATGCGGAGCTGCTGGGGGGATCGGTGCTGGGATGATCGGTGCGGGGCTACTGGGGGATCGCTGGGGCTGCTGGGGGAAGTACGTGGCTGCTGGGGGATCGTGTAGGGCTGGCGGCACCTCACTCCACCTCCCCCCGATCGGGTGCGTGGCGGCAATTTATTTTTATTTTTTAATTATCGTGACCCCGGTTGTTGTGCGGTCGGATCGGGTGGCCCCCGAGGACCGCGCTATAACGGGGTTGAGCTGTTTTAGTAATGGCCAGCATGGAGTTATGAGTGATAGGTCATGCCAAACTAACCTTATTTGTTTGTATGAGTAGATGATAAGTAGAAATTTAGACCAAAGCAGTTGCAGTGATATACTTAGATCTTGTAAAGGCGTTTGATGCAGGGCCACAATTAGGTTAGTGTACAAAAAAGTGAAATTGGTTTTGGTGCAAATATTTGCACCTGGATTAAAAACTACTTAAAAGGATAGGCAATAAATGCAACCTTTTCAAATGGGGCTAAAGTTGTAAGTGGAGTACCCCAATGTTAGTACTGGGACCCCTGCGTTTTAACTTGTTTATTAACAACCTCGAGGTAGAGGCATAGAGTACAAAGTCCTATTGAAGGTAGTAAAATCAGAGCAGGATACCATGTCTCTACAGAAAGTCTTGAATAAAGTTGAAATTTGGAGAGGCTAAAGGACAGGCTAATCTTAATACAGATAAATGTAAGATTATGCATTTGGGAATCAAAAATAAGTATGCTACCTACAAACTAAATGGGACAAAATTAGGTCAGTCCATGATGGCAACAGATTTATACAGTGATTGTAGACAGCAGGCTTAGCTATGGTGCTTAATGTCAGGCAGCAACTGCAGTGTCTAACTAGATATTATTTACTATATATTTTGGAAAGTTGTTTGTCTGTTTGCTATTCATTTGGACAACTTTTAAGATATCATAAGTTTTGAATGATGGTTCCTGAGGTCAAGGTGCATGGTCATGTGTATGTTTGGATACAACTCACAAATGGCATCACTGATGACATGATCCCATCACACAACCCTCAAGCTACCACTTCATCTTGGTCACTCTGAAAATCCAATTGCAACATTAGCACAAATACAGGAGCAGCCATTGTTCTTTAAGAGTGCAAGCTCATTGTTTGGGGGCGAGAGTACAATGTCTGACAAACACACATTAGAGGCTCTCGATCGAACACTTCAGGATATCAGAGGCAATGAAACTATTATGGGTAGAGTTGTTATTTTAAGCAGGGAATTTTGCATTAAGAAACAAATATTTAATTATCCATCTATATATTTCAGTATTTCTTGATTTCTTAGATTTCCTGAGCAACGCTGCACACTTTAGCTTGTTCTGTATAAACCTGGGTATAGATGGAAGGGATGACAGCATAATTTTGCCACTATAGGAATCCTTAGTACAACCGTGCCTTGAATATGGAGTACAGTTTTAGGCACTACTCCATAAAAACGACTTTTCTTCACATTTTCCAGTTAGAAAAGCGCCACCACTGGATGGGATGTCTGACTTCTGAGGAAAGACTAGCTAAATTAGGATTGTTTACATTAGAAAAGAGACTTCGAAGACAGGATGTGATTATTATTTACAAATATATTTGAGGTAAATACAAGGAATCATCAAGCTTACTGTACATCCCAAGGGCTTCACAAATAACACAGGTTTATCCCTTGAGATTAGAGGAAATTAGATTTCACCAGCAGCAAAGGAAATAATGATTTACAGTAGTGCAGTAAAAATGTCAAATTTACGCATTTTCCAAAAAAAAAAATCAATTTAATATTGGCAGGATTGAAAATGTTGCCCCAAAGTAGTATTAATACTATATATTGGCAAATATACTTTTCAATATGAGCATAAACCAATAACATGTGTGTTATATTGGGCACAAAGTTATAAAATGATAAATGTTCCTCATTCCTTTACAGACCTGCAGTATCTTGCGGAAATCCGTCAGCAAATACCTATTCACAGTCAGCGTCGCCTCGATCTTTACAGTGTTGAAGCGAAGAAGGACTAGAATAACCTGTGAATAAGGATACTGATACTGTGTGCTGTCGCATTAAAAGATCCAAGTAGTTTATTATTTAAATGGATCTCTGCCACAATTCTCATGCCACCATCAAACCCCTGAAATGTACCTGATTGGCCTAAAACACTGTGTGCAGTCTACCCTGGGGGGATCAGATTATAACTTCAGCCTGTAGTATGTCTTCCTGTTTTTCTGGTAAAATATCAAAACTATTTTCAAAGAATTCGGCATTTCATAAAACCACCCTTTTCTAAAATCATATTTTTATAAATAAACAGGTGAGTACTAGCCCAATTGCTGCCAAATGTAATGTGATGCATTTGTAAGAATTAAACATATAATTGGAATTGTTACTGTGATACAGAACCCTATTCAGGGCACTCGGAAGAAGACCTCATAATAAATTCTAAATAATACATTTTTGTTACACAAAATCTAAAAACACAATAAAAAAACCTAACTAGGTGCACACGCTGTATTCGTCATATAGAGCGAGCCTGTGTGGTCTCTAAGTAAAGTTGGCAAGCTCAGTTATTGAAATAAACAACCTATATGTGCCTGTCTCCGAGGTGGTAGTATGCCTCAATAGTCTACTGGTATAGTCTCCCCTGAGAGGAAGGGAGCTATGTTCCCAAGTAATAACCAGTCTAGGGGGTGTCTCCTATTAGTCCCTTGCAGGTAGGGAATATATAACACACACCAAAAATAAACCGTGAACAAAAATAAACACCTTGCAAAGATGTCGCCCTATAGTGGTGACAAAAACTATTGTGAAAAATCTGATGTAAAGGGAGAGAGTAACTGTTGCTAAATTGATGGTAGTATCCTGTATGTTGTACTTATCAATAGCAACATATAGCGTGGTAGAGGAAAGTTACAAACAAAATAGTAACTGTATCCCAGGAAACTGTATGGCCAGGAGTCGACTGCTGTAATAGTCAAAAAGTACTGGATCTAGCCTAGGAATTGCCATATAACAACATCTGAACCGAGCTGAGTGTGAATACCTAGTTGCTACATAGCCGGATAATTATACTACAGTATACATCTAGAGTAGCAGAGCTCTGTGAGATACTATATCTATATCTTTGTGCCCTTAACAGAATTAGAGTGCCAGGCTAGTGCCTACCTTGCAGATGTATAAAGTTGTGGGCAGCTACCTGGGAATACTATGCCTCAGCTCTGATAAACTCTATAGTCTGTTTTGTGACTAGGTTGCACCTTAAACTACAGCACCTGGAAATTGTACTTTAATCCCTAGTTGTAATAAACTGGATCCCTAAAATACGGATAGCTGCCTCGGGATACTCTGTCCCAGAACAAGGTCAGCTCCGTAATCAGTTTAACTAGAGTGTCTGCTATTATCTGCGCGGCTAACGGACAACCTTTCACAGGCTCATATAAGTTTAGGTTACTTATGTCTTTGGTCAGTTAATCATAGCAGGATATCCGTGTATCCTACAGAGACTGGCATGCTTCTTGAGCCAAACAAATACCTGCCTCCCTGCCCCCGTCCCAGAGTAGCACCTGTGATATCACAAGAAGGCCATCACTAAAACATGGTGATAGTTTCGCGCCGAACCGGTGGAGCTTCTTCGGGGGTGTATATAATGTCTTTACATTTCTCATAGCAAAAACAATATTGTTGAAAAAAAAAATCTGATTTCAGGACGACATGAAATAAACAAATAAAACAAACTGGTGATTTTATTTGTAAGATTTGTTGTTTTTTTTGCTTAAAAGTCCATCCAGAATTTTTTTTTTTTTAAACTGAGAAAATGAAAGCACGTGGTAACACATACTGTACAGACATTTAAATGGCATAGAAATCAATCAACCACATAACACCTCTTTCCTTGTTAATCATAACATAAGATATTTTAAAGGTTTTTTTTTCTTCAAATTTTTGATCTTAAGATCTAAGAGCTCTGTACTCAATTATTTTATCTATGAAGAAGTTTCAATAAAGTTGCCCAACTTGGGAGAAACAATAATTGAGGTGTGGAAGTTTGACTGTACAAAACACAACCGTATTACAGTTATGTAATGATTTTGCTTGGGGCTTAAGTTGACTGAGAACATAATGCAGTATCAGTTCCAAAAATCTGCAGTAATCGTGATTGATCTCAGGATTTTTCCTGGAAAATAACTATGATGGTCAAAATGTTTTTACATCTGTAACCCCCTGTTTCTGCTATCAGCACAGTACATGGCCCCTTTAAGAATTACATTCCACTGGACCATGTGACTGCTTAGCCAGTGGAGTGACAGTTGGAAAGGGAGTGAGGGTGTGCAGGCCCATCCTGCACAGAGAGTCTATGCATGACCCCTAAGAGAGAGGGAACTGCAGAGAGAGACAGTTGCCCCACTGGACCAGTGCATGCAGCAGGGCCCAGTAGAGACCAGGACCTGACAGTGCAGAGGGAAGCAGGCAGACAGAGGCTACTAAAGAGAGATTAGGGAGTCCAGATGTGCAGGAATTACACTGGGCTGGAGTGGGTGAGCTAACCCACAAAGGATATAAACTGCAGTTATATTGCCATCACAGTTTGATCTTTGTGAAGCACCAGGCCTGCAACACATACACAGTTTATGAGCTCCAACGATTGTGCTAGCACACCAGGATCTACAGGCCAGTACCCCATGATTGGGAGGCCAGACAGAGATAAAAGTTATTATTTGTTTGCGCAGCGTTCGCACTGTTGGTATACTTTGTTTAAGTATATATGTGTATGGAGTGATTCTGAGATTAAGAGTCACTATACTGATTCATATGAGATATGTAACACCACAAATGATAGCTATATGCGTATAAAAATCTTGTTCTTTATTACCACTGTGTTGTGTCTAGTCACTACAGTCTCACACAACATGTACCACACACTATATGCATTAAACGGTAACACATAGGACTCAGGCTCCCACCTCCAGTGATAGGCCATATAATCTGAGGTAAAATAAAGAGGGGTTACATTGGAGGCACTACTGAGATTAAGTTACAGCAGTTGATTGTACGTTAACGAAACTAAAATAAAAAATTAAGACAGTTGCCACTGGATGCTTGATCCGTGTAAGCTGCAAGCCATCCCATGGATGGTATTCCTGGGTACTGTTAAGAGATGCCCAGCACCATAATGGACAGGTCTTCTGAGACTAGTCTCTTCAGCTATTCACAGTAATTGAGGTAAGGACAAGAGGAAACTCAGGAGTTGGGAAGCTCATGGGCTATGAACTGCTTTAGCATGGTCTGATGGAGAGATCCGTAATCGCTCAGTGTTCGTTGATCTTACAGAGGACCTGTGGAGGACAAGAAGCAATATGGGAAGACAACAGTGAGATTCATCAACTCCAGAACATCCGGAACCCTCATCCCTGTTCCAGAAAGATCGTGAATCACAAAAAAATTTAGGGTGAGGAGATCCAAAAAGAAGAGGAGAACAAAGGGGTGTGACAAAGAGGAAAAACTATTCCTAGATACATTGGGACATTAATATTTCTGACACAGTCCTAACCACAGGACAGCTGACCATTCTAAACAAAGGACTCATTTTTGCCCCTCATATCATAGACATACAATGTTTTACTCAAACTATGTCTAAAAAAATCTTTGCTGATAAAAATCCAACAAGGGAGAATGTGATGACGGAACTCATACCGCAGTACCAACCTTTACTTGGAATTGCAGGTTTGGATCCGTTGCCACAGGATTTTCTATTAGTCTTTAGTGACCACTGCACACTCTCTGATCTAGAGGGCCTGTTGTCAGAACAAATAGACAATAGTGACTCACTCGAGGAATCCTTGTCCAGTTTCTTTAGCCACCAGCATACAGATTTAAAAAAAAGATCAACTTTCTGTCCTAATGCCTCTAAAGGTCCCTTTATCACCACCTTTGAGAGACTGGTTACACATTTAATGCACCTTTGTGTGACAATTTAACTAAGCAAGAACGACAAGAACTAGTCCTGTCCCCCAGGAAAGCTGTTGGCGGCCATTTTTGTTACTGCCCCTCGCTGCCAGGAGCCAATTGCCTGATTTACAGTGAGCAGAACGAGGAGACCTGTGCGTTTCTGTCCTCAGCTGAAAACAACGTTATTTTTTTTGTATACTTGAAATTTTTATTAGATTATGCGAAATTATACAGTAATACAACTTGAATAGAGGGAAAATTATCAGGGGGGTGGGTACAAAATTAAAACGGGGAGGGGGGATAGGTATTGATGTCTGTTTCCTTCCTCTTGAGATCTGTCATTGCCATTTTTCTTTTTTTGGGGCAGTTAAAACCTTTTACATTGAGCGAGATTACCTTAACAGACATTGTACACCAAGGTTAGCGGCGCTGACAAGCATAGCCAGATAGTCTGTCCAATCGAACTTCTGTTATGTTCTTCACCGGTTAGCTGCTCTGGGATATGGGACAGGGAAAAAGAAAGAAAAAAAGGGTAGGGGGGAACCTAAAAAAGAAAAAAAAATTAATAAACCATGTTTAAAAAGAAAAAAGGATGAGCAAGGATGTGTCTCTGAGGAGACACTCCACATGCCCAACTGCCCTTGGGTACAAAATCTGTGGTAAGGGGAAACCACAGAAAAAAACGAGGGCAACTGTGTCTTCACGGACACAGAGATATTTTTTGGGGGTCGTGGTCAGGACTCTACAAATCTTTCGGCCCTCGCTCTCACCCCGAGACCTCCTTGGGCATTTTTTGGGTCTGTTATATAGAGAAACCTTAACATATACAACATAAACAATTCACATGAACCGTATTGTAGCATTCTAGTATAAACTTAACCTTTAGAATCTAATAGTATAACGCTATGTATATACTTGACCCTTATAACATAATGGTATAACATTATACATAAACTTAACCTTTAGAACACAATAGTATAACGCTATATCTGTCATTTTATCGCTTATTCTTGTCAATTCGGACCAACTGGTACCTCATCAGTACTACTGACAGTCACTAACATAACAGTTAGACCTTTAGAAAATCCATCGGGTTATTCGAATATACTGAACCTTCTTGATAGTTCAGAGCAAAAAAGTCTCCATTCTTTGGCATCGAGATTCCAAACCTGCATTTCTCCATCTGCGGAGGGGTCTGACCGGCGGACCCCCCCCGGCTCACAGTTATTGACGGAAAAAAAGAGAAACGATTGGAACAGGGCTGGGTTATTGCCTGGAGAGGTAGAGGGGAAAGGATAAAACCTCCTACCAGAAATTGGAACCGCTAAACATCTCAAGCCTTGGTCTTCTCGGCGGGTGGTTGTTTCGTCGGGGGGTCCGGGCGGGGAGATCCTCTCATGGGGATTGTTGACCAAGAGGTGACCAGGGTAGAAGGGCCTCCTTCTTCCGCCACAGTGCTTGGAGAGGAGGTACCCAGACCTAAATAGTTGAGGAAATCTTCGCCGTCTTCCATGTGCCTGAAAGTCTGAGGTCTCCCGTTTCTAATCACCGTAAGACCAAATGGGAACATCCATCTGTACTTGACATTGCAGTCCCTTAATCTTGCTGTTACCTCTCGTAAACTTCTTCTTTTGGCAAGAGTGGATGGTGCTAGATCTGCATACACCTGCAATGGTATATTTTGAAACTTGAGATCTCTTGAGCCTCTTGTAGCCGAATTGAAAGCCTCCTTTGTTTTAAAGTAATGGAATCTCTGCACCACATCTCTTGGCTTGTCACCTGGTTGGGGTTTCATTCTCAGGGCTCTGTGGCATCTCTCCAGGGTGAGAGATTCTTCTGTGAATTCTGGGAGAGCTGTCGTTAGCCATTTGCCTAGAAATCTTTAGACATCCGTCTCTGATTCCGGGATCCCCCTGAGGTTGTTACGGCGGTCTCTATTCTCCGTGTCTTCCTGTCTATCCTTGACCTCTTTAAGCTGGGCCTTCACCTCTCTGAGTTCGATGTCCATTTGAGATTGATGGGTGATCATTTCGTCGACCTTTGACTCTAGGGAGCTGGTACTTTCCCCGAGAGAGGATATTTCAACTTTTAGATCTTTTACTGCCCTATGCATTAGAGATTCTATTCTGTTGTAAAAGGTGAGCAAGTCCGACTTCGTGGAGAGTTTTTCCATCTCCACCCCAGCTTCAGAGCCTGAGTGTTCCGATGAGGGGGGGTCTTCCAGATCTGCTTTTTGTACGGGTGGTCGGTCATGTTTCTTAATGTAATCTCGTAGTTCGCTTTGATTTTTTTTCTTTTTGGGGATTTTGGAGGCCATGGTAGATGAGACGCTTTTGTGAGGTTATTAGATAAGGTTAGTTTGCGGACATAAGCTTAGAAGGAGGCTCGGGGAATTTCGGAGCATGGGCCTCAAGACGCCATTTTAGCTTGATCTATTCAGACCTCTGTGTATACATCCCTTACTTTTGGGGGGTACAGCGTCCCCGTAAGCAGCATATAGATTCCAATTTTAGTATGCAAGATATGTCTTTCTGTCTCTAGTATTGATAGAGGCTGACTGGCTGATTTTCTCTGAGGGTCCCCCCTTACAGCTTTGAAGATTTTTGCCTCTTTCTTGGAGGATGGGGGCCCTTTGGAGATTGTAGGTTTATTCCCTTAGCAAGTAGAAAGGTTGCAAAAAAAATAAATAAATATATATGAATGTTCCCAGCACACAAAAGACAGTAAGGGGATAGGTGAGCACAAAATCTTTTAATGAAAAACACAAAGTAAGTGTGAAACCACAACGTACAATAAAGGGATTTGCCTAAATGTGAAAAGTATACTAACTAAGCTGTTAGGCTAAACAGATCTGGTGTGCTTCAAGGCAGAGCACTGACATCAAAAAGCTTCAAGGCAGAGTTTATACAGACCAGTTCCGTAGCTGCAGTGAGTGAGTACATGCTCCTGCTCACACGGTGCTGAAGTGCTGTGCCGACCGGGAGCCCTCTGATTTTTTGAACTGTAGCCGGTAGGCTGTTGCTGAACTCTTGTTGTGTGCCCACTCTAATCTCCTGGGAGGTTAGATCAAATTACCATTGCTCTTTGCTTTAGTGTTACCTCTGGACTGAGCTAGTTAACCCCTTGGGTGAATACGTGCATAGATCATTGCAAAATTGTTGGTGCTTTCTTGTGAGATTTGTACAGGGAATTGGGAAGTACCATTAGATACCTAGGGCCTCATGCAGAGAGCAGCGCTATTTAAAATCTCGCCATTTTCCGGAGAAAAACCAGCTGAAAATGGAGAGGTAGGAAAAACGCGCCATTTTTTTTTTTCTATTTGAAAATCTCGCCGCGCGGCTGGCGAGAAACTACATCTCGCCAGTCTGAAAAATATCCGAATTCAGAAAGGCGCGCTCGCCATCTAGCGGCTGTTTTTGGCGCAATTTTCTCAAGAAGCAGGAGCTCGCCGGCTATAGGGAAAAAAAAAAAATGCCCGATTTTTTTCTCTCCCTTTCAGCTGCGCGCATCTCCTCATTTACAATTCTCCACATGCAGTAATGCTAAAAAAAGCGGATTTCGCCCATTTCTGCATATGGAGAATAAAACTCTCCATTAAACCTACTTTTTATTCCCCTCTCCAATTTTAAATAGCGCTGCTCTCTGCATGAGGCCCCTAGTATCTATTGGGAACGGGCCTGAAGAAGGGGTTCCAGACCCCGAAATGTTGCTGCCCCCCCTTTCCTTTGTACTTTTATGTTTGCCTCACCCCATCCCTCGCGGGGAGCGGGGAAGGAAATCCCCTGACACACTGTGATGGCCCCGACCCCCGACGTCATTGCCGCGCCCACCCGACCCGTTTTGGCAACGCCCCCCGCTTCAGCTCCTGCTCCCTACAGACCTCAGATAGCGGTCAAGAGCCTCTCCACGTGCCGCCTGTCTGCAGTGCGGGCGCGTGGTCTGAGGCACTGGGGCCTTAGGTCTCAAGGAGCTGACTCTGGGATTTGAACCTTGCTCCCCTGCTTCAAACTCAGTGTATGTCATTCTTCACATATAGTGCCTTTACTAGCTGGGCCAATCCTTCCGCCTTTGGGTGCAATTGCTGTGATACAGACATTTCTGTAACTGAATTCAGATTATTCCAGAAGATAGGATAATTAAACTGGGTCAGTGACTTGAGAAATTGAGAGGTTTATTCATGTTTTTACTCGGTGTATCTAGCTCATGGAGTTTTGTATTAACATCTATCCAGTTACAATGCAAATGTTATTTTATTCATAAATGTACAGATTTTCCTACCTAATTGTAAGACTGGGAATTCTCCCCGTCACATCCTGTGAGAAATATATTGCAGTCCCCTTTGGCACTGAGAGAGTTAAATTGCAAAGGTTGTGATTGGTTTTAAGTGGCTGCACCGTTAAGTCCATGTGTTTGTAATTGCAATTAGCTGCAATGTTGAAGGTATAAAAGATCAGGTGTTTGCAAGGGAAACATTTACTTTTGGTGTAGAGGCTTTTTGCTGTGAAAGATCATTTCTGTGTCTGGACACTTAAGGTGGGTGATTTATAGATATCTGCTGTTCTATACATTTTCCCTCAGTCATGCCTTTCATTGTAATTAACTTTATGTAAAGACAATCTGTATCATGGCTCCAATTCTACTTATTTTAGTTTTGGATGTGACTTTATAAATCTTGTTTGAATTTTCTTACAATATAAATAAGTACAGAAGACTCAAACTAAATTCACTTAATGCACATTTACAGGTGCTGTTAGGATGTATAATACTGTATCTGTGAGGGTGCACATTACACTTAAATATCACTCCCTTTACCATAAACTGTCCTTTGGGTGTATATTACCAACCTGTTTCATATTGAGTCCATTTACTCTGCACTATCATGACTGCTAACAAGGCTATTTCTACCTGAATTGGTTTTAATATCTCGTTTTCTCTGCTCAATTAGCCCTGACTAAACATGGCTTCAAACCCCCTCACATCCCTAGACTTTAAAGATCCTTTGACTGTGGATTCTGGGATAAAACTATTTCTTTGCAGTCTGCATGGGGAACAGCCAAGAAGCAATGTGCTGGTATAGGGCAAGTTGAGTGCCATGTGAGCACTGCTGCAGACGATCTTTTTAGATGTATTAAAATGGGAGAAAATAATATTGGTAATATGCTCCAAAGGTCAACACTGGGCTGACTTTAAAGAGCTGTGGTGGAACTGAACCGATCAAGTTAAACTCCCCTTGATACCTTCACCAAGCAAACATTTTTCCTTTCATTCATAAATATGGCTTTAAAATGTTCCCATTAATTGTCATTGATTCTATATTAAAGCCCCTTTTTGTCCCTTAAATGTGGTTTTCTAGAAACGCACGTGTTCAAGAGCAGTATTAAAACATAAACAAATAAAAATACATCTGTATGTCTTATTTGTTCAGCAATAGATATTACAGCTATAAAATCAGATTGGGTTCTGATGAGTGTAAATAAAAAAAAAATACTACATCTACCAGTTGGCTTTTGGGGGGGGGGGGGGGGTGTTACTAGTGATCCTAAAAGTGACTTGCTGTATTGGTTTGCAAAATGACAGTAGAATTAACATTTTTTTTCCCCCCTCGTTCTCCCCCCCCCCCCCCTCCTGCTGCAGTTACCATGATGTCTGGTCGTGACAAAAAGATTCAGAAACCTGCCGCTGGCAAGTCCTCAAAATCCTCCAAGGCAGGCCTGGCGTTCCCAGTTGGTCGTATCCACAGACTACTGAAGAAGGGTAATTATGCTGAGAGGATTGGCTCCGGATCTGCGATCTACCTGGCGGCTGCTCTGGAATACATGTGTGCGGAGGTCTTGGAGTTGTCAGGAAATGCTGCCAGAGACAACAAGAAAGCCCGGATCTTACCCAGACACATCCAGCTGGCAGTCAGGAATGATGAGGAGCTGAATAAGCTGTTTGCGGGGGTCACCATTGCTGATGGAGGAGTTTTACCCAACATTGAGGCCCAACTTCTACCAAAGAAGAACTCTAAAGGGTCCTCACAAGAACCTAAAGTGGTTGGATCCCTGGAGTATTAAAGCTAAAGACTGCACATATAACATTTATTTGGACATTCCAACTTATTTATCTAAATATTTTAACTTCTTCCCATATCTGTTTTTTTTAACTAATAAATGTACAGCATAATTTTACCAATATTTCAGTGTCTTGTTTACGTATTCCTACTTGTCTTCCTAATGTATTCTCCTGACATTCACTTCATATATTTAGTGCTGGGCACAATGTAAACGTGATACCTATTTGAATTGGTAAACTTAAGAACAAGAACCCGGCTAATAGAGCACTCGGAGACCCCTAAGTAGGGAAAGTGAGTAAATTAGTTAAAACTTAGTTTTAATGGTAATCAAAATAAGACGGTACATATAAATGATGACCTAAACACGAAAATGTTGGCTGAGTGCCAATAGATCAATTGACACGTGGTTGCAAACAGAGGTAAATTACCTCTTAGTGGGTCTGTGTGCAGATGTGCTGGAGCCCCAGCAAAGATGTGTACTTGAAGGGTTAAGTAGTAGTGACCAATTGATCTTGCAGCAATATGGACAAAAGCCCTCTAGGTTCCTGGTAGCTGCACGAAAGGAGCCCTAAAGATACACAAATACGATTGCTCACACAATCCATATCTTTAGTGCTCGTTTCGTGCAGCTACCAGGAACCTAGGCCTAATGTTCAAAAGATATGGAATCCTGGCCTGACACCTATTTGCAAGAATAACAACAAATACATTTTTGTAGCCGTTGCAATGAGACAAATCAAATGATGCCAAACACTTTATTAGGAGGTGTCAAGGACAGATATCTATTTTTGCAGGTGAAACAGAAGTTAGGCTGTCAAATTCCTAGATGCAGGCGTATATGTTAAGTACAGACGGAACAGTGAAGATGGTGTCTGTCTAAATATTTGAGAAATTAAGTTATGAGGTCTTTTTATGTATTGACAGGCTTTAAACGTCATAAGGTTTTCCTCCCCCCCCCCCCCCCCCCTCCATGTGATCAATGTTAGATAGTAACGGAAGTTAGATTCTTTGTTTATCCTTTATTTTGCTAAATCAGTCTACATTTATTATAACTATTTTAATCCTTTTCCCCCCACTGTAATTTTAAGCACTGCTTTTTATAATAGATATACTTTAATAAGTAAAGCTTTCTGCTCTTAATGAATTGTTTGCACACTTTAAAGTACATTTTACAGCTAACAGTAGCTAAGTGAGGTTACAGAGGCCTCCCGCCTCCCCCGGCATTAAATTAAATGCCTGGGGGAAGAGCGCGGGGCCTCTGTAACAGCCCGTGCCCCCTCTGCAAATTCCCTGTGCCCCCCAGTTTGCGCACCGCTGTGTTAACCTGTCCTGCTGGTCTGTACAGAACCACCTCTGCTCCAGGCACAATAATATTCCCTTAACCTGGATAATTGAATGGCTTTCTGTACCTGGAAAAACAGATACTGAGCGGCGCCTAATGCTAATAATTAAATAATTTAACCTTTCACTTGCAATGAAAGCAAATGTTGCCAATGCAACCAGAAATGAAAATAAGACAGTCACTCTGATGTAGGTGAATCTCAGCATACAGTTCTCCCCTAGTTACCGGAGTCGTGGTGCTGCCTTGTCTGTACCTGGGCCAACGACTGACTATGGCAAGACAAGTTATAGACCTGATAGAACAACCAAATCTGTTCTAGCATTGCAGCTAATGTTGCAAGCAGGTACGCTTAATCTGTGTGTATGTTGGGCTGTTTAATGGCGACTTGTGATGTGAGAAACTCCAGTCAATTCTCAGGCTGGGGCCATGGTACTGCAGACTGTGTGGAGGCATGGGGGGTTAAACTAAATGACCCTTTTTACAAGAGATATATAGGTATTGCACTGTGTATTTTTGTCACAATGGAAGTAGCTTTGGGCATTTGTTTTTTGTTGTATACATTTAGCCACGCCCACTAGCGCTCCTTTTGAGAATATATACAGTGTTCGACAAATCACCCAAAAATCTACTCGCCCAACCAAAAAATCAACTCGCCACCTAGCCCCGCCCCCAGCCTGCCATTAGTCCCGCCCCTAGCCCCACCCCCACTTAAAAAAAAGGCGTAAATTGCTATTAAGAAGTGAGTGTGTGACTAGTCGGGTGGGTGAGTGTGTGTGACTAGTCGGGTGGATGTGTGACTATTCGTGTGAGTAGTGGGTGAGTGTGTGAGTAGGGGGTGGGAAGGTGACTGGATGGGAGGGAGGGTGACTGGGTGGGAGGGAGGGAGGGTGACTGGGTGGGTGGGAGGGTGACTGGGTGGGAGGGAGGGTGACTGGGTGGGAGGGTGACTTTACTGGGTGGGAGGGAGGGTGTCTGCGTGGGAGTGGAGGGAGGGTGTCTTGTCAGGGGGGGTGGGAGGGAGGGTGTCTTGTCAGGGGGGGTGGGAGGGAGGGTGTCTTGTCAGGGGGGGTGGGAGGGAGGGTGTCTTGTCAGGGGGGGTGGGAGGGAGGGTGTCTTGTCAGGGGGGGTGGGAGGGAGGGTGTCTTGTCGGGGTGGGTGGGAGGGTGTCTTGTCGGGGTGGGTGGGAGGGAGGGTGTCTTGTCGGGGTGGGTGGGAGGGAGGGTGTCTTGTCGGGGTGGGTGGGAGGGAGGGTGTCTTGTCGGGGTGGGTGGGAGGGAGGGTGTCTTGTCGGGGTGGGTGGGAGGGAGGGAGGGTGACGGGTGGGAGTGAGGGTGATTGGGGGGGTGGGAGGGAGGGTGACTGGGGGGGTGGGAGGGTGACTAGGGAGGGTGACCTTGACTAGGGAGGGTGACTGGGTGGGTGGGTGGGAGGGTGACTAGGGAGGGTGACTGGGTGGGTGGGTGGGAGGGAGGGTGACTTGGGTGGGTGGGAGGGAGGGTGACTGGGTGGGTGGCTGGGAGGGAGGGTCACTGGGTTTGACTGGGTAGGTGGGTGGGAGGGAGGGTGACTGGGTGGGTGGGTGGGAGGGAGGGTGACTGGGTGGGAGGGAGGGAGGGTGAGTGGGTGGGTGGGAGGGAGAGAGGGTGACTGGGTGGGTGGGAGGGAGAGAGGGTGACTGGGTGGGTGGGAGGGAGGGATGGTGACTGGGTGGGTGGGAGGGAGGGAGGGTGACTGGGTGGGTGGGAGGGAGGGTGGGTGGGTGCTTGGGAGGGAGGGTGACTGGGTGGGTGGGAGGGAGGGAGGGTGACTGGGTGGGGGGTGACACTCGGGAGGGTGACTGGGTTGACTGGGTGGGTTGACTGGGTGGGTGACTGGGTGGGAGGGAGGGTGACTGGGTTGACTGGGTGGGTGACTGGGTGGGAGGGAGGGTGACTGGGTGGGTGGGTGGGAGGGAGGGTGACTGGGTGGGTGGGTGGGAGGAAGGGAGGGTGACTGGGTGGGTGGGTGGGAGGAAGGGAGGGTGACTGGGTGGGTGGGTGGGAGGAAGGGAGGGTGGGAGGGTGACTGGGTGGGTGGGTGGGAGGAAAGGAGGGTGACTGGGTGGGTGGAAGGGAGGGTGACTGGGTGGGAGGGTGACTGGGTGGGTGGGTGGAGGGAAGGGAGGGTGACTGGGTGGGTGGGTGGGAGGAAGGGAGGGTGACTTAGGAAGGGAGGGTGACTGGGTGGGTGGGTGGGAGGAAGGGAGGGTGACTGGGTGGGTGGGAGGAAGGGAGGGTGACTATGAAGGGAGGGTGACTGGGTGGGTGGGTGGGAGGAAGGGAGGGTGACTGGGTGGGTGGGTGGGAGGAAGGGAAAGTGACTGGGTGGGTGGGTGGGAGGAAGGGAGGGTGGGAGGGTGACTGGGTGGGAGGGTGACTGGGTGGGTGGGTGGGAGGAAAGGAGGGTGACTGGGTGGGTGGGTGGGAGGAAGGGAGGGTGACTGGGTGGGTGGGAGGAAGGGAGGGTGACTGGGTGGGTGGGTGGGAGGAAGGGAGGGTGACTGGGTGGGTGGGTGGGAGGAAGGGAGGGTGACTGGGTGGGTGGGTGGGAGGAAGGGAGGGTGACTGGGTGGGTGGGTGGGAGGAAGGGAGGGTGACAGGGAGGGTGACTTTGGGAGGGAGGGTGACTGGGTGGGAGGAAGGGAGGGTGACTGGGTGTGTGGGTGGGAGGAAGGGAGGGTGACTGGGTGGGTGGGTGGGAGGAAGGGAGGGTGACTGGGAGGAAGGGAGGGTGACTTAGGAAGGGAGGGTGACTGGGTGGGTGGGTGGGAGGAAGGGAGGGTGACTGGGTAGGTGGGTGGGTGGGAGGAAGGGAAAGTGACTGGGTGGGTGGGTGGGAGGAAGGGAGGGTGGGAGGGTGACTGCGTGGGTGGGTGGGAGGAAAGGAGGGTGACTGGGTGGGTGGGTGGGAGGAAAGGAGGGTGACTGGGTGGGTGGGTGGGAGGAAGGGAGGGTGACTGGGTGGGAGGGTGGGAGGAAGGGAGGGTGACTGGGTGGGTGGGTGGGAGGAAGGGAGGGTGACTGGGTGGGTGGATGGGAGGAAGGGAGGGTGACTGGGTGGGTGGGAGGAAGGGAGGGTGACTGGGTGGGTGGGTGGGAGGAAGGGAGGGTGACTTTGGAAGGGAGGGTGACTGGGTGGGTGGGTGGGTGGGAGGAAGGGAGGGTGACTGGGTGGGTGGGTGGGAGGAAGGGAGGGTGACTGGGTGGGTGGGTGGGAGGAAGGGAGGGTGACTTTGAAGGGTGGGTGGGTGGGTGGGAGGAAGGGAGGGTGACTGGGTGGGTGGGTGGGAGGAAGGGAGGGTGACTGGGTGGGTGGGTGGGAGGAAGGGAGGGTGACTGGGTGGGTGGGTGGGTGGAAGGGAGGGAGGGTGACTGGGTAGGTGGGTGGGAGGAAGGGAGGGTGACTGGGTGGGTGGGTGGGAGGAAGGGAGGGTGACTGGGTGGGTGACTGGGTGGGTGGGTGGGAGGAAGGGAGGGTGACTGGGTGGGTGGGTGGGAGGAAGGAAGGGAGGGTGACTGGGTGGGAGGAAGGGAGGGTGACTGGGTGGGTGGGAGCAAGGGAGGGTGACTTTTAGGGTGGGTGTGTGGGAGGAAGGGAGGGTTACTTTTAGGGAGGGTGACTCAGGAAGGGAGGGTGACTGGGTGGGTGGGAGGAAGGGAGGGTGACTGGGTGGGTGGGTGGGAGGAAGGGAGGGTGACTGGGTGGGTGGGTGGGAGGAAGGTTGGGTGACTGGGTGGGTGGGTGGGAGGAAGGGAGGTTGACTGGGTGGGTGGGAGGAAGGGAGGGTGACTTTCGAAGGGAGGGTGACTGGGTGGGTGGGAGGAAGGGAGGGTGACTGGGTGGGTGGGTGGGAGGAAGGGAGGGTGACTGGGTGGGTGGGTGGGAGGAAGGGAGGGTGACTGGGTGGGTGGGTGGGAGGAAGGGAGGGTGACTGGGTGGGTGGGTGGGAGGAAGGGAGGGTGACTGGGTGGGTGGGTGGGAGGAAGGGAGGGTGACTGGGTGGGTGGGTGGGAGGAAGGGAGGGTGACTGGGTGGGTGGGTGGGAGGAAGGGAGGGTGACTGGGTGGGTGGGTGGGAGGAAGGGAGGGTGACTGGGTGGGTGGGTGGGAGGAAGGGAGGGTGACAGGGTGGGTGGGTGGGAGGAAGGGAGGGTGATAGGGTGGGTGGGTGGGAGGAAGGGAGGGTGACAGGGTGGGTGGGTGGGAGGAAGGGAGGGTGACAGGGTGGGTGGGTGGGAGGAAGGGAGGGTGACTGGGTGGGTGGGTGGGAGGAAGGGAGGGTGACTCTAGGAAGGGAGGGTGACTGGGTGGGTGGGTGGGAGGAAGGGAGGGTGACTGGGTGGGTGGGAGGAAGGGAGGGTGACTGGGTGGGTGGGAGGAAGGGAGGGTGACTGGGTGGGTGGGAGGAAGGGAGGGTGACTGGGTGGGTGGATGGGAGGAAGGGAGGGTGACTGGGTGGGTGGGTGGGAGGAAGGGAGGGTGACTTTGGAAGGGAGGGTGACTGGGTGGGTGGGTGGGAGGAAGGGAGGGTGACTGGGTGGGTGGGTGGGTGGGAGGAAGGGAGGGTGACTGGGTGGGTGGGTGGGAGGAAGGGAGGGTGACAGGATGGGTGGGTGGGAGGAAGGGAGGGTGACAGGGTGGGTGGGTGGGAGGAAGGGAGGGTGACTGGGTGGGTGGGTGGGAGGAAGGGAGGGTGACTGGGTGGGTGGGTGGGAGGAAGGGAGGGTGACTGGGTGGGTGGGTGGGAGGAAGGGAGGGTGACTGGGTGGGTGGGAGGAAGGGAGGGTGACTGGGTGGGTGGGTGGGAGTAAGGTAGGGTGACTGGGTGGGTGGGTGGGAGGAAGGGAGGGTGACTGGGTGGGTGGGTGGGAGGAAGGGAGGGTGACTGGGTGGGTGGGAGGAAGGGAGGGTGACTGGGTGGGTGGGTGGGAGGAAGGGAGGGTGACAGGGAGGGTGACTGGGTGGGTGGGTGGGAGGAATGGAGGGTGACTGGGTGGGTGGGTGGGAGGAAGGGAGGGTGACTGGGTGGGTGTGTGGGAGGAATGGAGGGTGACTGGATAGGTGGGTGGGAGGAAGGGAGGGTGACTTAGGAAGGGAGGGTGACTGGGTGGGTGGGTGGGAGGAAGGAAGGGAGGGTGACTGGGTGGGAGGAAGGGAGGGTGACTGGGTGGGTGGGAGCAAGGGAGGGTGACTTTTAGGGTGGGTGTGTGGGAGGAAGGGAGGGTTACTTTTAGGGAGGGTGACTCAGGAAGGGAGGGTGACTGGGTGGGTGGGAGGAAGGGAGGGTGACTGGGTGGGTGGGTGGGAGGAAGGGAGGGTGACTGGGTGGGTGGGTGGGAGGAAGGGAGGGTAACTGGGTGGGTGGGTGGGAGGAAGGGAGGGTAACTGGGTGGGTGGGTGGGAGGAAGGGAGGGTGACTTTCGAAGGGAGGGTGACTGGGTGGGTGGGAGGAAGGGAGGGTGACTGGGTGGGTGGGAGGAAGGGAGGGTGACTGGGTGGGTGGGTGGGAGGAAGGGAGGGTGACTGGGTGGGTGGGTGGGAGGAAGGGAGGGTGACTGGGTGGGTGGGTGGGAGGAAGGGAGGGTGACTGGGTGGGTGGGTGGGAGGAAGGGAGGGTGACTGGGTGGGTGGGTGGGAGGAAGGGAGGGTGACTGGGTGGGAGGAAGGGAGGGTGACTGGGTGGGTGGATGGGAGGAAGGGAGGGTGACTGGGTGGGTGGGTGGGAGGAAGGGAGGGTGACTGGGTGGGTGGGTGGGAGGAAGGGAGGGTGACTGGGTGGATGGGTGGGAGGAAGGGAGGGTGACTTAGGAAGGGAGGGTGACTGGGTGGGTGGGTGGGAGGAAGGGAGGGTGACAGGGTGGGTGGGAGGAAGGGAGGGTGACTGGGTAGGTGGGTGGGAGGAAGGGAGGGTGACTGGGTGGGTGGGTGGGTGGAAGTGAGGGTGACTGGGTGGGTGGGTGGGTGGAAGGGAGGGTGACTGGGTGGGTGGGTGGGTGGAAGGGAGGGTGACTGGGTGGGTGGGTGGGAGGAAGGGAGGGTGACTTAGGAAGGGAGGGTGACTGGGTGGGAGGAAGGGAGGGTGACTGGGTGGGTGGCAGGAAGGGAGGGTGACTGGGTGGGTGGGTGGGAGGAAGGGAGGGTGACTGGGTGGGAGGAAGGGAGGGTGACTGGGTGGGTGGGTGGGAGGAAGGGAGGGTGACTGGGTGGGTGGGTGGGAGGAAGGGAGGGTGACTGGGTGGGTGGGTGGGAGTGGAGGGAGGGTTACTGGGTGGGTGGGAGGGAGGGAGGGAGGGTGACTGGGTGGGTGGGAGGGAGGGAGGGAGGGTGACTTGGTGGGTGGGTGGGAGGGAGGGAGGGTGACTGGGCGGGTGGGTGGGAGGGAGGGAGGGTGACTGGGCGGGTGGGTGGGAGGGAGGGAGGGTGACTGGGCGGGTGGGTGGGAGGGAGGGAGGGTGACTGGGCGGGTGGGTGGGAGGGAGGGAGGGTGACTGGGCGGGTGGGTGGGAGGGAGGGAGGGTGACTGGGCGGGTGGGTGGGAGGGAGGGAGGGTGACTGGGCGGGTGGGTGGGAGGGAGGGAGGGTGACTGGGCGGGTGGGTGGGAGGGAGGGAGGGTGACTGGGCGGGTGGGTGGGAGGGAGGGAGGGGGACTGGGCGGGTGGGTGGGAGGGAGGGAGGGAGGGAGGGTGACTGGGCAGGTGGGTGGGAGGGAGGGAGGGTGACTTTGGAGGGAGGGTGACTGGGAGGGAGGGAGGGTGACTGGGAGGGAGGGTGACTTTGGGAGGGAGGGTGACTGGGTGGGAGGGAGGGAGGGTGACTGGGTGGGAGGGAGGGAGGGTGACTGGGTGGGTGGGTGGGAGGGAGGGAGGGTGACTGGGTTGACTGGGTGGGTGGGAGGGAGGGAGGGTGACTGGGTGGGAGGGAGGGAGGGTGACTGGGTGGGAGGGAGGGAGGGTGACTGGGTGGGAGGGAGGGAGGGTGACTGGGTGGGAGGGAGGGAGGGTGACTGGGTGGGAGGGAGGGTGACTGGGAGGGAGGGAGGGTGACTGGGTGGGAGGGAGGGTGACTGGGTGGGAGGGAGAGTGACTGGGTTGACTGGGTGTGTGGGAGGGAGGGAGGGTGACTGGGTGTGTGGGAGGGAGGGAGGGTGACTGGGTGGGAGGGAGGGTGACTGGGTGGGAGGGAGGGTGACTGGGTGGGAGGGAGGGAGGGTGACTGGGTGGGAGAGAGGGAGGGAGGGGAGGGTGGGTGACGGGGGTGGGGAGGGAGGGTGAGTAGGTGGGAGGGTGAGTAGGTGTGAGGGTGAGTAGGTGTGAGGGTGAGTAGGTGGGAGGGTGAGTAAGTGGGAGGGTGGGGGGAGGGTGAGTAAGTGGGAGGGAGGGGGGAGGGTGAGTAGGTGGGGTGTGAGTAGGTGGGTGAGTAGGTGGGGTGTGAGTAGGTGGGTGGTGGGGGTGTGCGAGTAGGTGGGAGGGCGGAGGGGGGTGAGTAGGTGGGAGGGCGGAGGGGGGTGAGTAGGTGGGTGGTGGGGTTGTGCAAGTAGGTGGGCGGAGGGGGGTGAGTAGGTGGGAGGGCGGAGGGGGGTGAGTAGGTGGGAGGGCGGAGGGGGGTGAGTAGGTGGGAGGGCGGAGGGGGGTGAGTAGGTGGGAGGGTGGAGGGGGGTGAGTAGGTGGGAGGGTGGATGGGGGGTGAGTAGGTGGGAGGGCGGAGGGGGGTGAGTAGGTGGGAGGGCGAAGGGGGGTGAGTAGGTGGGAGGGCGGAGGGGAGTGATTAGGTGGGAGGGCGGAGGGGGGGGAGTAGGTGGGAGGGCGGAGAGGGGTGAGTAGGTGGGAGGGCGGAGAGGGGTGAGTAGGTGGGAGGGCGGGGAGGGGTGAGTAGGTGGGAGGGCGGGGAGGGGTGAGTAGGTGGGGAGGGCGAGTAGGTGGGAGGGCATTTGGGGGCCTGCGGACGCTCTGGCCCAACATGATGGGCCGATTGAGGTGGGGGGGCGGATGGCCCGATGGTAGTGGTGGGGGGGGAGGGGGGTTACAGATGGCCCTGCAGGGGCCTGTGGCAGACAGAGGCGCGGAAGGGGCTGGCTGCCGGAAGGGTGAAGAGTTAAAGCGTTGATGAGGATGGAAAGTATTACTGAGAGGCAGGGGAGGAGCGAAGGCACTGCTCAGAGAGCCGGGGGCGGGGTAATCTCCCCCAACAACATGAACCCGCCTCCGGCATTTTTTTTTTTTTTGGTCCAGCGCGAGCAGGGAAAATTTAAAAACAAACAAACACATGTGTTGTTTGGGCGAATAGTTGCTCACCCAGAGGTTAAATACACTCGCCCCGGGCGTGTAAATGTATAGCATTGTCGAACACACTAATATATATATCTTGAGGTAATGGTTGGGGTTTCTCAGAGCTTGTTGGGAATCTGTATTTTGTGAATAGGTGCCAGGCCAGGATTCCATATCTTTTGAACATTAGGCCTAGTCATAACCCCTGGCGCTCTGCAGAACCCTTACAGGAATGCTTGTACCAAGGAGTACATAAGGAGTACATAAGGAGCCCTAAAGATACACAAATATGGATTGTGTGAGCAATTATATCTTTAGGGCTCCTTTCGTGCAGCTACCAGGAACCTAGAGGGCTTTTGTCCATATTGCTGCAAAATCAATTGGTCACTACTACTTAACCCTTCAAGTACACATCCTTGTTGGGGCTCTAGCACATCTGCACATCCCACTAAAGAGGTAATTTACCTCTGTTTCCAATAAAGTGCCAATTGATCTATTGGCACTCAGCCAACATTTTAGTGTTTAGGTCGCCATTTATATGTACCGTCTTATTTTTTGATTACCATTAAAATTACATTTTAACCAATTCACTCACTTTCCCTACCTAGGGGTTTCCGAGTGCTCCATTAACCGGGTTCTTGTGTTTACTAATCCAAATAAATATCACGTTTACATTGTGCCCAGCACTAAATATATGAAGTGAGTGTCAGGAGAATACATTAGGAAGACAAGTAGGAATACGTAAACAAGACACTGAAACATTTGTAAAATTATGCTGTACATTTATTAGTTAAAAAAAACAGATATGGGAAGAAGTTAAAATATTTAGATAAATAAGTTGGAATGTCCAAAGAAATGTTATATGTGCAGTCTTATTAGCTTTAATACTCCAGGGATCCAACCACTTTAGGTTCTTGAGGGGACCCTTTAGAGGTCTTCTTTGGTAGAAGTTGAGCCTCAATGTTGGGTAAAACTCCTCCATCAGCAATGGTGACCCCCGCAAACAGCTTATTCAGCTCCTCATCATTCCTGACTGCCAGCTGGATGTGTCTGGGTAAGATCCGGGCTTTCTTGTTGTCTCTGGCAGCATTTCCTGACAACTCCAAGACCTCCGCACACATGTATTCCAGAGCAGCCGCCAGGTAGATCGCAGATCCGGAGCCAATCCTCTCAGCATAGTTACCCTTCTTCAGCAGTCTGTGGATACGACCAACTGGGAACGCCAGGCCTGCCTTGGAGGATTTTGAGGACTTGCCAGCGGCAGGTTTCTGAATCTTTTTGTCACGACCAGACATCCTGATAAGGAACTGTGGGGGGGAGGGGGGGAGGTGGAAGAGAAAAATGTAAATTCTACTGTAATTTTACAAACCAATACCTCCCTTTTAGGATCACTAGTAAGAACCAAATAAAAAAAAGCCAACTATAAAATGACCTAGTTGGTAGATGTAGTAATTTTTTTTAATTTACACTAATCAGAACACAATATAATTATAGCTGTAATATCTACTGCTGAACAAATAAGAAACTGAATGTATTTTTTAGTGTATGTTTTAATACTGCTCTTGAACACGTGTGTTTCTAGAAAAAACACATTTAAGGGACTTTAGTAGTAATCAATGCCAATTAATGGGAACATTTTAAACCCAAATTTATGAATGAAAAATGTTTGCTTGGTGAAGGTATCTAGGGGAGTTTAACTTGATCGGTTCAGTTCCACCAAAAACAGCTCTTTAAAAAAAAAAAAAAAAAAAAACCCAGCGTTGACCTTTGGAGCAGTTTACCAATATTATTTTCTCCCATTTTAATACATCTAAAAAGACCATCTGCAGCAGTGCTCACATGGCACTCATCTTGCCCTATACCAGCACATTGCTTCTTGGCTGTTCCCCATGCAGACTGCAAAGAAATAGTTTTATCCCAGACTCTGCAGTCAAAGGATCTTTAAAGTCTAGGGATGTGAGGGGGTTTGAAACCATGTTTAGTCAGGGCTAATTGAGCAGAGAAAATTAGATATTAAAACCAATTCAGGTAGAAATAGCAGAGTAAATGGACTCAATATGAAACAGGTTGGTAATATACACCCAAAAGGACAGTTTATGGTAAAGGTAGTGATATTTAAGTGTAATGTGCACCCTCACAGATACAGTATTATACATCCTAACAGCACCTGTAAATGTGCATTAAGTGAATTTAGTTTGAGTCTTCTGTACTTATTTATATTGTAAGAAAATTCAAACAAGATTTATAAAGTCACATCCAAAACTAAAATAAGTAGAATTGGAGCCATGATGCAGATTGTCTTTACATAAAGTTAATTACAATAAAAGGCATGATTGAGGTGAAATGTATAGAACAGCAGATATCTATAAATCACCCACCTTAAGTGTCCAGACACAGAAATGATCTTTCACAGCAAACAGCCTCTACACCAAAAGTAAATGTTCCCCTTGCAAACACCTGATCTTTTATACCTTCAACATTGCAGCTAATTGCAATTACAAACACATGGACTTAACTGTGCAGCCACTTAAAACCAATCACAACCTTTGCAATTTAACTCTCTCAGTGCCAAAGGGGACTGCAATATATTTCTCACAGGATGTGACGGGGAGAATTCCCAGTCTTAGAATTAGCTAGGAAATTAATCTAGGCACATTTATGAATAAAATAACATTTGCATTGTAACTGGATAGATGTTAATACAAAACTCCATGAGCTAGATTCACAGAGTAAAAACATAAATAAACCTCTCGATTTCTCAAGTCACTGCCCCAGTTTAATTATCCTATCTTCTGGAATAATCTGAATTCAGTTGCAGAAATGTCTGTATCACAGCAATTGCACCCAAAGGCTGAAGGATTGGCCGAGTGAGTAAAGGCACTAATGTGAAGACTGACATACACTGAGTTTGAGCCAGGTTCGAATCCCAGAGTCAGCACCTTGAGACCTTAGGCAAGTCCCCTTATCTCCCTGTTACTCAGGCACCAACAAATAAATTGTAACCTCTATGGGACAGGGAATCATGCCAGCAAAGATTATATGTACAGTGCTGTAAAATAATGAATATATTATTCAGGTAATTAAAGGATTACAGATAGTCTTCTATATTGCTCTGTTCTATTTTTCAGGGATGGGTCTGACACTTTTGTTGTTAAACTATATTTATATTATTCCCAAATAACGTTGTTTTCTGCTGGCGACAGGAACCCACAGGGTCTCCTCGCTCTGCTCACTGTAAATCAGGCAATTGGCTCCTGACAGCGAGGGGCAGTAACCAACACGGCCGCCAACAGCTTTCCTGGGGGCCAGGACTAGTTCTTGTCTAGTTAAATTGTCACACAAAGTTGCATTAAATGTGTAACCGTCTGCCAAAATGTTTAGGTCTCTTTCCACCAGTCTCTCAAAGGTGGTGATAAAGGGACCTTTCACGTGACCTGTCGCGCTGAGAAACCAGTTTAACTGTTTTCTCACGCAACGCGCGCCCCCTCCTGCTTCCGCGCAAACGTGCCCGCACGCCGCATGGACGCGAACACTGCCTTAGGGCAGTCTGTTCACTCAGCGTGCGGACGCCTCCACACAGTCTGCAGTACCATGGCCCCAGCCTGAGAATTTACTGTAATTAAAATCAGTGAAGCAGGAGGGGGCGCGCGTTGCGTGAGAAAACAGTTAAACTGATTTCTCAACGCGGCAGGTCACGTGAGCGGTTCGCCCAATGAGGGCAAACCAGCTCCGTGACGTCACTGGCACACCCCTAGACACACCCACGGACGGCGAGCGTACCATGGCCAAAAAAACGCACCCACTTCAAGCGTGTGACGTCACGGCCGTGTGCGCCTCCCCATGGGTGACGGCACCATGGACCTGGCCTAAGACACGCTCAACCTCTGTATTTATAGGTACAATAATTCCTGCGTGTTTTTGTTAACTGGATATTCTTTGTAATGTGCTCCTGCCTGTCTGCACCTCCTAGTTTTTCCTTCAAAGTTGGCTCAAAATAATAACTATGGCCGCAGAACCCCACACATTTTGAGACATCCCTTGACTTTAAACAGCGGAGCAGACTAAAATCACTCTTTTGATCCTTTGAGTCTATTGGCAGTCTGCATGGAAAGATGGCTCTTTACTGAGTTGTGGCAACTAAGTGAGCATTGAACACTACTGCGACTGTCTTTTTAGACATATAAAAATAAAAATAGGAGAAACTAAGATTGGCAATGACAAAATAATATTGATGAAATAAAGATACTGTTGATAAATGGACTGGGGGGGGGTGTCGAGAAGGACTGAAAGCGATGTTCAGTTTCCATTTTGTGTGTAGGAATGTGTGTCTGGTGTAGATGGGGGTTTCGCTCCTAAGTAGATTTACGACTGTGACTAAAGTAACGCCCACATTCCTAGTGATAGTGGATACCAAGTACCTATTCATAGCTGTTTTGAGGCCAGTTCTAACTAGGTTTAATGACCTGTAAGATGATTGGTTTAAGAATGAAGGAGTAGTTAGTATAATCTGCCTAGTGACACATTTTAGACAAAGGAACCAAAAATGTATAAAAGAGCCTGCTTGGACACTCCCTGGCAGAGAGTCTTATAGACTTTTGAATGAGTATTATCATACTTTGCAATAAACTACTTATTATCAAATGAACCCCGTTTGTCAGTTTGGAACATTGACAGTAATCTGCTTGAAGATGCGACACTGAGCTTGGCTTTGAAATGTTTTGTTTTTCAGTTCCTTGTCAGGATGTCTGGCAAAAAAGTTCAGCTGGCAAGTCCTCAAAATCATCCAAGGCAGGCCTGGCGTTCCCAGTTGGTCGTATCCACAGACTGCTGAAGAAGGGTAACTATGCAGAGAGGATTGGCTCTGGATCTGCGATCTACCTGGCGGCTGCTCTGGAATACATGTGTGCGGAGGTCTTGGAGTTGTCAGGAAATGCTGCCAGAGACAACAAGAAAGCCCGGACCTTACCCAGACACATCCAGCTGGCAGTCAGGAATGATGAGGAGCTGAATAAGCTGTTTGTGGTGGTGACCATTGCTGATGGAGGAGTTTTACCCAATATCCATGCCCAGTTTCTACTAAAGGGTCATCTTCTGAAGAGCCTAAAGCAGTTCAATTCCAAGAGTTTTAAAGCTAATAAGACTGCAGAAATAAAATTTCTTATGACCGCAGAACATATTTCTTTAAATGTTTTACTTGTGAAAAGTCTGTGTCATTTTTTTTAACGTCTGCTCATACCCAGTTATTGATATTTTAAAGTAGTAACTTAATAAATGTACACTATACTAATGTTTCAGTCTCCTTGTTTATGTATTCCAACTTACTTGCCAACTAAAGTATTTTCTTGACATTCACTTCATATACAGTATTTGGTGCTGCTAATCAACCATTTGGGCGCAATATAAAATGTGGTGCATACATATAGAAGGCCTTAATTTAAATCAACATTCTGTTTAAGTGGATTCACTGGCAAACTAAACATCCAATAACTTAAGCAGCGAATTACTTTATAATACTGTGACTAACTAAAAAAAACCTAAAGCTCAGCGCTACAACCAATAAATTATGAATATTATGGGTGAATGTAAATGTGTATTAAATGACCATGACCAAACTCTGTATGTGATTGGTGAAGCTGCCGTGGGGTTCCCTCCAAGCAAATTAACTCACAAATTCGCAAACAAAATACAAAGATAGAACAATGTGGGATCCCCGGCGCTATGACAACAATTTACCCCAGTCCATAGAATTGTCCATAGGGCTCTAAAGTCCTCTTGATGGTTAATGCAGAAGTAAAGCAAGGAATCTACTGCTGGCTGGCACCTCAGTGATCCTCCTATAGATAAAAAGATAAGGAAAAACGCACCATTGCGCAGTATCAAGCACTGGGCTGCAGTTCTATAAACCAGAATAAATGCCTACTCACAAGAATAAATCTTGATATGTTAGATTGAGAGAATCTGTTCTTTTGCCTGCGTCTTCTCCTTGACTCCACGAATCCCACGTGTTGTCACCGCTCAGTCAGCCTCTTCTATTAGTTCCCCACAGCATGTTCTTAAAGTATCATCCGTGGGTCCCCAAGGAGAAAATGACAATAGGAGAAATAGTGCAGACTGCTCGAAAATTTTAATAAAATGACACACAGCCAAAAGCTTACTTACATAAGCCTGGCCGCAATAAAACAATTACGATGTGCCGTCCGCAACTTGTGATTGGGTGCTGGGTATAACGCAAAGTGCTGCGAGCGCTCTCACTGCTCGCAGCCCCAATACCGGCACAACTCTCCGCGCACTTCGCTGACGTCACACAGAGGCGCCACCACAACCCTCCTTGCCGACGGACACCTCAACTCCTCCTTCCCAAACTTCTTGTGAGTAGGCATTTATGTATGGGTGGTCACATACCAGGGTCTCTGAGGGTGCTGCAGGGGCTGCTGGGAGCCAGTGGTTGATGTTGAACCTATTCCTTCTTTGCACGGTGAAGGTTAGCGCCAGGGAAGAGGATTGGGGCGTGCAACGCAGGAGACAATCAACAGACCCCTGGCAGGGGATTTCAGGGATTGCGGTCTTTCAGGGACAAGTTATGTGGGGCACCTTTCAGCAGGTGTGCTGCATGGGGGGAAGTATTGAGTCTGCGGGACCTGGGTGGCTGGGGTTATCATAATTGGTGCGGCCGATAGTATGCAGGCTCATAGGGTACAAATGTTAGTGGCGGTTGCTTTGAGTAAAAAAATAGATCTGTTGCTCCTGCAGTTCCACAGAGTACACCTTAGCAGGAATTTCCTTTAGTTTTTTGTAAATTAGGTCAGCAGGACATGGTCAAGTTTTTTTTGCAAGGAGGGTTGTCATGGGAGAGGGGGTTTGGCCCGGTATTAAAAGGGTTGCACCCCATTTGGCCACCCCCTGCACTCACCTGGGAGGCGAGGGGTTAACTGGAATGATGTCCAGTACTGTAGTTATGCCCCTGCTTCAGCACCAACTGTGTATCCCCCTGTGAATATGTATGGTTCCCAGTCCAGTGTCTGCACCAACACATAGACTGGGATCTATGCGGGAGGGAAAGGGTTAATGTTAATTCTGTGTTTATGGCCCTTTGTCCCTTTTCCCACCTTTACATGCTCCATTTTGCAGTTTTCCATAGGTCGCATTTGGGGCTCAATACAATCCTATGGAGATTCCGGCGATTTGGGCCCGTTTCCGTAGAAGACCTGCAGGTGGCGCTCGAGACGAGGAGCGGCGGTTCTCCATTGAAAGTCAATGGAGCCATCCATTTCAATGGGGATTCCTGGAAGCCGACCTCCGGAGACGAGCTGGCAGCCAGCCAGACCGCAAAACCGCAAGAGCGGAAACATTGTCACAAAAGAGCTTTGATCGCGCCATTGGCGTGGGAACTAGGGCCTCGGTCAAGTTCACGGTCAATTGGCGTGGGAACTTCTGTTCTAGGGCACCTAGAAATAAAATTCCTTTTGCCCCTAGATGTTTGGAACCCCCTCACTTGACCCCAACAGGGTCCGACCAGTAATGGTGACGAGAAAGGGTCGCACCGGCCAGGAGGGTACTACCATTGACCGTAATGGCGGAGAAAGCCGCATGGCTTTGAAACGGCTAAGTCCAAATGTGTATAAAGTGTAAACCTATATCTCCGGTTCTGTGAGTACCAGAGGGCTGGGATTTTGGTCGCATGTAGTCACTGCTCCTGCATGACTGCATGGCCATTTCCAGCCCTCTCCGATCAACCAGGCTGAGTATGGGCAAATGTGAAAATTGTGATCTCCCCATTGACTTCAATGGCGGAGTTGCTCCATTGAAAGCCCATAGCGGCGGAGCCCATTGATTTCAATGGAAGAGTGAAATGCAGTGATTTCTTTTAGCTTATAGCGGAGAATCCTGCATTAAAGTTAATAGGGGATTGTAACAGGGGAGTTATTCCTGTTCAGGGAATGTGCCTCTAATCCAGCAGTGTGGTGGTTAACTGCTGGTAGTCAATTAACAAACACCACCTGCCTGATTAGATTGCTTAGAAAACCTGTCTTTTGAGACAGGAAGTGAGACTCCTTAGCTCACACCTGCGATGAACTTGGAGACAGAGCAGAGATTGTCCTTGACTCTCACAACTTGTGAGACTGACATGGGGACACTTGTCTTGAGCCCTGCCAGAAGAAACAGCAGAGCTGCTTTCAAGACAAAGGGGACAAGATTCTAACCTGGAGCCTGATATTTCCTGTGCACACACGGGTGCGGTTCCAAGAGAGCAGAGAAGCTTCCCCTACAGCAGCCCAGCTAACAGATAAGACTTTCATTTACAAGACTTTTTATATCTGTTCATTTCATGCTATATGTTTGGGGCTGGGAGACATGCTTATCTAAAGGGAGTTGTGGATTGCATAGTATTTCACTAGAAATACTCCCAAGTGAATAGAAGCTTTGTTTCCCCTTGTTTGGATGGTTTCCTGATCTTAAGGAAACAGGCGCAATAAAAGCCTTATTTAATTTCACCATAACCAGTCTCCCTTGCATACCTCTGTGAGCGTCCGCCTACAGGGATTTTAACTTGTTTTTTGTATCTCCGGTTCTGGGGGTCGTGGAAGGCTGATATTTGTCCACTATGGCAAAGGTCCTCCGGCATGAGGACCTGGCAAATTTCAGCCCGCTCAGACCCACAGAACGGATTATTTTAATATGTGTAGATATTAAAGAATATACTGTTTTGCAAGGCTGGTATAAAAGCCCGGGAAAGTTACTGGCTCTGCTTTATGTTAATGCTCATGAGGGTGACCCTTTTTCTACAACAGCCCCCCCTGATCAAAGACTTGACCACTCTGATTGTGTACAATAGGGTGGAGAAACGCAGGGCCTGAGTGGTCTGTAAGTGCCATAATTCACACTTACAGACAAAAGGGTTTCCTGACCAGATACAAGTCTGGTGGACTTTTACGCTCCCAGTGTTAGGGTATGGGGCTGAAACTCCATATAAACGAGTGTAAGCCCTATACCCAGAGTCTTTCGTGATGTCTTCATTTGAACCTGTATTGCTGAATGAATTGCCAATCCTGTACCTGATTGCTTCATTGTCCAACCCCTAAGTAAGTGCTATTTCTTGTCTGTTATTTGTATCATCTTGTGTGTTCTCCTTCTTTAAGGAATAAACTATATTTATTATATCTAAGTCGTGTTCAATTCAACCCAGATATTTTGTGTATATTATAACCTATCACTAGCTACCGTGACAAGGGTTCAGGGAGATGGCAGAGGAAGAAGAGGGTGGAGAGTGCAAGGAGGTCATTGACTCCGGAATTATTGGTCGAAATTTATACAATGCTGGTGGAGGTTGGTTTTTCTGTTTGGAAAGGAAGCATTCTCCTTAAGTGTTCTTCGGGGCACCAAGGGTCTGGGAGATGGTCAATGGAGCAAAATTATTTCCTGGTGGGCTTATGTGGGAGGATATCCAGGTGGAAGGTTCGTCCTTGTATTTCCTGATCAGTTGTTCCCCAGACACCAAGGCGCCTATCTCAGTGGGAGGTATTCGACCAGCCGGGGGAATAGTTGCTGGGTTCCAGCACCAAAGGCACTTTCCTAATTGAAGTTCCCGCTCTAACCTGAACCCGCCTCTGTCACCTCTTCAACTCTGATTGGCCATAACAGATGAGCCCTCGCTCTGTGACTGGCCCACAAACAGCATCTTCTCTGTGATTGGTTGCCACTCCATTTCCCATTCTTTTCAATGAAAGCAGGGAAACTCTGTAAAGGTGACCCGATCTGAGCCCAAGAGTTCATTCGCTGCTGGTATGGAGGCGGACTAAGCAGTGTGCTCCAAGGGATTTGTCGGAGACACCCAGAACGAGGCTTGAGGCTGATCCAAGTGGGAGATTCAAACCTGTCTGTGGCTCGGGACATCACTGTCTACTGGAGACATGGAGGACGAGGCACTGGGTCGATGCAAATGGGAAATTCAAATCTGCTTTGAGCCCTAGGACTTGCATCTTTGCTGAAAAAGCAGAAAGTGTGACTTTTGTGCGGAATTTTCAAAAGTGCTTGGTCGCGTATAGCAGCACTGAACTCTCCATACACTTGGTATTTGTAACAGAGCTCAATCCTGGATTTCCTCTTACCTCGCCCATTGTAATTTCAGTGTCTCATTTGCTAACACCTCCTCCTCTGTCAATCTCACTGTGGGGGTACTCCAGGAGTCTGTCCTGGGACCTCTTCTCTTTTCTCTTTACAAACTCTCTCTAGGTGACATTCTCACGTCCCTTGGGTTCAAATATCACATTTATGCTGATGACACAAATTTACTTTTCAACCCCTCCTTACACCTGCTCCCTTCTACATTACTGTTGGCTGCACAATCATACACCCAGTATCAAAAGCACGCTGCCTAGTTGTCACATTTGACTCCTCCCTCACATTATCCTTTCACAGTCACAATATAGCTAAAACCCGTTGTTTATTCCTCCATAACATTCCAAAGATACGCCCTTTCCTCTGTTGCTCCACTACTAAAACTCTAACGCAGACCCTCATCATCTCGACTATTGTAACCTTCTACTGTCCGGCCTTCCTGCCTCTCACCTGTACCCCTTTCAATCTATCCTAACACTGCTGCTAGAATCACTTTACTCTCTTCTAAATCTGTCTCAGCGTCTCTGCTGCTGAAATCCCTCTCCTGGATTCCTATCAAACCCCATATTACTCACTAAATTCTCCTCCTCATTTTTAAGGCTGTACACTCTTCTGCCCTCCTTACAGTATATCTGAGCCCTAATTTCTCTCTATACACCGTCCCGACTCTTGCGTTCTGCTCAAAGATGTCTTCTGTCTATCCCTTTTGTAACAAAGCCCTCTCCCTCCTAAAACCATTCTCACTCACTGCCCCACACCTCTGGAATGTCCTTCCCCTCAATATTCGACTGGCAACATCTCTCTCCAGCTTTACGGCCCATTTTAAAACACATCTCTTTAACAAAGCATACAGGTAGCTCTGTGTCTTTTACTTTACATCTCATACATCTCATTCATCGACTTTGGCCCCTCGCAGACGCACTTACCAGAACACCTTCCTACTGTCTCTGTACGTTCTTCCTACTTTCCACTTAGATTGTAAGCTATTTTGGGCAGGGACACCCTTTGCCTAATATTACTTTTATGTGCTTATGCTTATGCCTATTATCTGTTATATTATTATGTCACATGTATTACCGCTGTCAAGTGCTATGTACACGGATGGCGCTATATACAGTAAATAAAGATAGACATACATACACAGGGCCACCGATAGATTTCCTGGGGCCCAGGACTAGAGCTTTGCCCGTGTCCCCCCTCCCCCCCCGTGTCAGCGGCTTTGCAAGCCCTCCCCTTTCACACTTGTATTTCTCTCCCCCCTCTGTCTCTCACTCCTACTCACTCACTCACTCCCCCCTCCCTTTCTTACACCTCCTCTCTTCACTCTCCCCCCCACCGCTATCACTCAATTACCTCCTCTCACTCAATCCCCCCTCCTCCCTTATCCACACACACAATTCTCCCCAATACACACACAATATCCCCTCCCAATGCAGACATCACAACACAGAGCCGCCAACAGATTTCCTGAGCCCCTCACTCCCCATGTATTTATCTCTCCCCCATCTCACTCTTACCTCCGTCGCTTCCTCACTCAGCCCTCTAACTTAATTACCTCCCTCTCACTCAATCTTGCTCCCTCCTCACACTCCTTTCCTCCTGCCTCCTTGGCCACACTACTAATTCTCCCCAAACACCAATATAATTTCCCCCACAATACCCACACAAAATACAATCTTACATTACCCCCCAAATACATACTTACACTATCCCCCACAAAATACATTCTTACACTAGCCCCCCAAATACATACTTACACTATCCCCCACAAAATACATTCTTACACTAGCCCCCCAAATACATACTTACTCAACTCCCCCAAATACATACGTACACTACTCCTCCAAATACATACTTAAGAAAAAAGTGTAGTGCTGCGCTTTTCTAAGTGATCTATATTAACAAAAATATGGAAAATACAGTGAAATAAATCACATCTAAACCTAAATAGTGATGTGAAAATAATTGCAGGCTGCCAATATATTAAGGTAACTCTGGCTACCCCAGCCAGATAAGAACAAGAAAAATATTGTTACCTAACGGCACCAATGAAAAATTATTATAACTGTGCATCAAAACATAATAAAACAACAATAAAATTGTGAGATACAAAAATACCAGTATCAATAAAGTCCTTGCTTTGGTGTCCATAATAGATGAATATCAAAGTCCAGTCACTTGGATCCAACAGCAGATGAGTGGGTGGACATCAGCACATAAAGGAGAAAGGGGAAAAATACATAGTGTAATACTGTAAGGTAATGGCCAAGGGGTAAGGGATAAATCCCTAAAAAGATGTCGGCAAGAAGGTGAGATAAACAAAACATAAATTTATTAAAACAATGATGATTAAAAACAGCTCCTCTCCTCACGGTGGCAGACAAAAATTGAAATCCTACTTACAAGACCTAAGTAGGACATGAGCAGTTCTAAGTGATAATATCACAGGGGCAGACACGTCCCGCTGACAGCAACCGTCTCCGGTATCCCAACGCTCCGTCTCCCAGTCCTGCTGGGGTCCGTTGATCTTCTGGTGTGGTATGCTGGTCGGTGTAGTGGCTCGTTTCCCTGCTCCTTCTTCCGGGACACCCGATATCTCGGATGTTCAGTAACCTCTCTCGCGAGAGGTAGTGGTGTCGCAAACACAAGCCGGATAGGCTGTCACAACTATGGGGAATCCCGGATGATGTTAGGTGAAGGAGTGCACGTAGAGACTGCACAATCTGCGCACGCGTTGGAATAGGGGCAAACTCCACCCTACGCGTTTCACGGATCCTTCCGCTTCTTCAGGGGAAAGCCTATCCGGCTTGTGTTCGCGACACCACTACCAGGGAAACGAGCCACTACACCGACCAGCATACCACGCCAGAAGATCAACGGACCCCAGCAGGACTGGGAGACGGAGCGTTGGGATACCGGAGACGGTTGCTGTCAGCGGGACATGTCTGCCCCTGTGATATTATCACTTAGAACTGCTCATGTCCTACTTAGGTCTTGTAAGTAGGATTTCAATTTTTGTCTGCCACCGTGAGGAGAGGAGCTGTTTTTAATCATCATTGTTTTAATAAATTTATGTTTTGTTTATCTCACCTTCTTGCCGACATCTTTTTAGGGATTTATCCCTTACCCCTTGGCCATTACCTTACAGTATTACACTATGTATTTTTCCCCCTTTCTCCTTTATGTGCTGATGTCCACCCACTCATCTGCTGTTGGATCCAAGTGACTGGACTTTGATATTCATCTATTATGGACACCAAAGCAAGGACTTTATTGATACTGGTATTTTTGTATCTCACAATTTTATTGTTGTTTTATTATGTTTTGAAGCACAGTTATAATAATTTTTCATTGGCGCCGTTAGGTAACAATATTTTTCCAAATACATACTTATACTACTCCTCCAAATACATACTTACACTACTCCTCCAAATACATACTTACACTACTCCTCCAAATACATACTTACACTACTCCCCCAAATACATACTTACACTACTCCCCCAAATACATACTTACACTACTCCTCCAAATACATACTTACACTACTCCCCCAAATACATACTTACACTACTCCTCCAAATACATACTTACACTACTCCTCCAAATACATACTTATACTACTCCTCCAAATACATACTTACACTACTCCTCCAAATACATACTTACACTACTCCCCCAAATACATACTTACACTACTCCCCCAAATACATACTTACACTACTCCCCCAAATACATACTTACACTACTCCTCCAAATACATACTTACACTACTCCTCCAAATACATACTTACACTACTCCTCCAAATACATACTTACACTACTCCTCCAAATACATACTTACACTACTCCCCCAAATACATACTTACACTACTCCCCCAAATACATACTTACACTACTCCTCCAAATACATACTTATACTACTCCTCCAAATACATACTTACACTACTCCTCCAAATACATACTTACACTACTCCCCCAAATACATACTTACACTACTCCCCCAAATACATACTTATACTACTCCTCCAAATACATACTTACACTACTCCTCCAAATACATACTTACACTACTCCTCCAAATACATACTTACACTACTCCTCCAAATACATACTTACACTACTCCTCCAAATACATACTTACACTACTCCCCCAAATACATACTTACACTACTCCTCCAAATACATACTTACACTACTCCTCCAAATACATACTTACACTACTCCCCCAAATACATACTTATACTACTCCTCCAAATACATACTTACACTACTCCTCCAAATACATACTTACACTACTCCTCCAAATACATACTTACACTACTCCCCCAAATACATACTTACACTACTCCTCCAAATACATACTTACACTACTCCTCCAAATACATACTTACACTACTCCTCCAAATACATACTTACACTACTCCCCCAAATACATACTTACACTACTCCTCCAAATACATACTTACACTACTCCTCCAAATACATACTTACACTACTCCCCCAAATACATACTTATACTACTCCTCCAAATACATACTTACACTACTCCTCCAAATACATACTTACACTACTCCTCCAAATACATACTTACACTACTCCCCCAAATACATACTTACACTACTCCTCCAAATACATACTTACACTACTCCCCCAAATACATACTTACACTACTCCTCCAAATACATACTTACACTACCCCCCAAATACATACTTACACTACTCCTCCAAATACATACTTACACTACTCCTCCAAATACATACTTACACTACTCCTCCAAATACATACTTACACTACTCCTCCAAATACATACTTACACTACTCCTCCAAATACATACTTACACTACCCCCCAAATACATACTTACACTACTCCTCCAAATACATACTTACACTACCCCTCCAAATACATACTTACACTACTCCTCCAAATACATACTTACACTACCCCCCAAATACATACTTACACTACTCCTCCAAATACATACTTACACTACTCCTCCAAATACATACTTACACTACCCCCCAAATACATACTTACACTACTCCTCCAAATACATACTTACACTACCCCTCCAAATACATACTTACACTACCCCCAAATACATACTTACACTACCCCCAAATACATACTTACACTACTCCTCCAAATACATACTTACACTACTCCCCCAAATACATACTTACACTACTCCCCCAAATACATACTTACACTACTCCCCCAAATACATACTTACACTACTCCCCCAAATACATACTTACACTACTCCCCCAAATACATACTTATACTACTCCTCCAAATACATACTTACACTACTCCCCCAAATACATACTTATACTACTCCTCCAAATACATACTTACACTACTCCCCCAAATACATACTTACACTACTCCTCCAAATACATACTTACACTACTCCCCCAAATACATACTTACACTACTCCTCCAAATACATACTTACACTACTCCTCCAAATACATACTTACACTACTCCCCCAAATACATACTTACACTACTCCCCCAAATACATACTTACACTACTCCTCCAAATACATACTTACACTACTCCCCCAAATACATACTTACACTACTCCTCCAAATACATACTTACACTACTCCTCCAAATACATACTTACACTACTCCCCCAAATACATACTTACACTACTCCTCCAAATACATACTTACACTACTCCTCCAAATACATACTTACACTACTCCTCCAAATACATACTTACACTACCCCCAAATACATACTTACACTACCCCCAAAAACATTCTTACACTACTCCCCCAAATAATTACTTACACTTCTCCTCCAAATACATACTTACACTACTCCTCCAAATACATACTTACACTAACCCCCAAATACATACTTACACTACTCCTCCAAATACATACTTACACTACTCCTCCAAATACATACTTACACTACTCCTCCAAATACATACTTACACTACTCCTCCAAATACATACTTACACTACTCCCCCAAATACATACTTACACTACTCCCCCAAATACATACTTACACTACTCCTCCAAATACATACTTACACTACTCCCCCAAATACATACTTACACTACTCCTCCAAATACATACTTACACTACTCCTCCAAATACATACTTACACTACTCCCCCAAATACATACTTACACTACTCCTCCAAATACATACTTACACTACTCCTCCAAATACATACTTACACTACTCCTCCAAATACATACTTACACTACCCCCAAATACATACTTACACTACCCCCAAAAACATTCTTACACTACTCCCCCAAATAATTACTTACACTTCTCCTCCAAATACATACTTACACTACTCCTCCAAATACATACTTACACTAACCCCCAAATACATACTTACACTACTCCTCCAAATACATACTTACACTACTCCTCCAAATACATACTTACACTACTCCTCCAAATACATACTTACACTACTCCTCCAAATACATACTTACACTACTCCCCCAAATACATACTTACACTACTCCTCCAAATACATACTTACACTACTCCTCCAAATACATACTTACACTACTCCTCCAAATACATACTTACACTACTCCCCCAAATACATACTTACACTACTCCTCCAAATACATACTTACACTACTCCTCCAAATACATACTTACACTACTCCTCCAAATACATACTTACACTACTCCCCCAAATACATACTTACACTACTCCTCCAAATACATACTTACACTACTCCCCCAAATACATACTTACACTACTCCTCCAAATACATACTTACACTACTCCTCCAAATACATACTTACACTACTCCTCCAAATACATACTTACACTACTCCTCCAAATACATACTTACACTACTCCTCCAAATACATACTTACACTACTCCCCCAAATACATACTTACACTACTCCTCCAAATACATACTTACACTACTCCTCCAAATACATACTTACACTACTCCTCCAAATACATACTTACACTACCCCCAAATACATACTTACACTACCCCCAAAAACATTCTTACACTACTCCCCCAAATAATTACTTACACTTCTCCTCCAAATACATACTTACACTACTCCTCCAAATACATACTTACACTAACCCCCAAATACATACTTACACTACTCCCCCAAATACATACTTACACTACCCCCCCAAATACATACTTGCACTACCCCCAAATACATACTTAAACTACTCCCCCAAATACACACTTACACTTCTCCTCCAAATACATACTTACACTGCTCCCCCAAATACATACTTACACTACTCCCCCAAATACATACCTATACTCGTAGTTTCTTGCTCTTTGGGGGGCATAATTATGGATCCTTTAGTGGGATATAGTTTTATAGTTAGGTTCGTTGAGTTTTATCGATGAAAACTTAGAAGAGTCACCACACTGGATTGGAGCTATGGGATCATGGGTTCATCCTGGTCGGTGCATGCGGCCATAAACATTATTTTTGTAATACATACCATTAACATCTGTACAACCCCACAAAACAATGTCACATTTTTGAGGCAGGTGCAGAGGGAGAGATTTGGGGCGGATGCGCATGCAAGAACCACTTAAAATAAGATTTTTGTGCGCCAAAGAAGCCATTTATGATGCTTAATACATAGGATCTATCATTTAAAAAAATAAAATTATTTTAATATAGTTGTAATGTGCAATGTGATGCAGAACTTCTTGCAGCTGTATTCAGAAAATTCAACAGGATAGGACAAATGCACTGGGGCACTAGTGACATGATAATAATAATAATAATAGCATATTCTTGTATAGTGCTGCTAGTTTTACATAGCGCTTTACAGAGACATTTTGCAGGCACAGGTCCCTGCCCCGTGGAGCTTACAATCTAGGTTTTTGGTGTCTGAGGCACAGGGAGACTAAAGTGATTTGCTGAGGGTCACGAGGAGCCAACACTAGGAATTGAACCAGGTTCCCCTGCCTCATACTCTCATACTCTCATACTCTCATACTCTCATACTCTCATACTCTCATACTCTCATACTCTCATACTCTCATACTCTCATACTCTCATACTCTCATACTCTCATACTCTCATACTCTCATACTCTCATACTCTCATACTCTCATACTCTCATACTCTCATACTCTCATACTCTCATACTCAGTGCCAGTCAGTGTCTTTACTCACTCAGCCACTCCTTCTCCCTGTGTCAATAAGAAGTTTTATTTCAGTTTTCATTCAGTGTATCAAGCTCATGGAGTTTTGTATTAACATCTATCCAGTTGCAATGGAAATGTCCTTTTATTAATCAATATTCAGATGTTCCTACCTATTGTAACAGTGACATATAGTGCAGTGCCCTTTGGCACTGAAGGAGTTAAAGTGTAAAGGTTGGGATCGGTTTTCATTAAGTTGCTGTTCAGTTAAGTCCATGTGTTTGTAATTGCAATTAGCTGCAATGTTAAAGGTATAAAAAGATCAGGTGTTTGCAAGGGGAGATACTCATCTCTGGTGTAGAAGCTGTGTTTGGCAGTGACGTTATTATAGAGACAAAAGGTGAGTCCTTTATAGACCTGTGTTTGGTTGGCCATGCATCCCTTTTGTTGTAGCTGTGTTTACATTAAGATCTGAGTCATGGTGCTGGTTGTAGCCTGTTTTGTCTTTAATGTGATTTCATACTTGTATATCTTTGGATTTTCTGAGTTCACCTAAAACAAGTGTACTCAAACTACAGTAATTGTACTAAAAGCTTTAGTACTATTAAGATGTGTATGACTGAGGTATGTGTAATTCTGTATCTCCTGTGTTGTGCGCCTACATTTGATCCCCTCTTTAGAAACTGGTCTCTTACTATGTGCATATTGTTAACCTGGTTTTATGTTGAGTCCTGTTCTGCTTTTTCAATTCTCTAACTGCAGCTTCTCATTAACTAGAAGGCATTGGGATTAGTTCCAACAAGTAGTACTACAGTAAATACTTTGTGGGTCAATGTATATCAGTGTGAAACAATCTCTGCTCCATGCACAGTAGTATTTACTGTACTTAACCTGTATAATACTATAGGTCTTATACATACAGTGAGTGGGATAACCTACAGTCTTATTTTTAAGGACTGAGACACAACCTGTGTTCTCTCATAGCGCTTATCTCCTAATGGGATGCCACATGCTTTACAATTACAATCTAGAGTGGTACACAAGCATAGTCCTTTATGGCATTTCGCTTAAATATATACTGGAATGTACACGTGTTAAACTAGGATCTTCCATTCGCTCTGATATTTAAATGGTTCCCTTGTTGGTGTCCTAAAGTAAATATGATGCCCCCTTATGGAATCTGCATGGAAATATGCTCACAGAACTGCTGTGTGGTCACTCAATTGCTGACTTTGGGTATTTGTAGATATGTAGAATTTTTTTTCCCCCCTCAAGTTATGGTGGGTAAAAAGTGACAAACCCACAACAGTAAAGCATATAGCAAATGGAAATATTACTGTATGCTCATTTGCATGTCTTAAAGCTGCAGCTCAATTTTTTTTTTTTTTTTAATGTATTTTTTTTACTTCAATAGTTTTATGTGTGCAATCTCTATTTACCTAAAGAACTGTATAGCTGCAGGTAAATTCGTTCTCCATGTATTGATAGGTCGAAATTTGGTGACATAATTAGTGAAGGGATCTGTTTATATTCTGCTTGTCTGTCAGTGGAAGCTCATGAATATTCATGAGCATTCCTGCATTGACATGTGCTAAAGGGAGGGCAGGGCTGACAAAGGGGTGTGCCAGGGCTTGTGACAGGACATGAAGGGGCAGTGCCTTAGCAAATGGCTGTTAAAATAGAATACAAGAAAATTGGTCTTTCAAAGTTTTTGAAAAAAAAAAAAAAAAAAACTTTGAAAGACCAATTTTCTTGTATTCTATTTTAACAGCCATTTGCTAAGGCACTGCCCCTTCATGTCCTGTCAAGCCCTGGCACACCCCTTTGTCAGCCCTGCCCTCCCTCTAGCACATGTCAATGCAGGAATGCTCATGAATATTCATGAGCTTCCACTGACAGACAAGCAGAATATAAACAGATCCCTTCACTAATTATGTCACCAAATTTCGACCTATCAATACATGGAGAACGAATTTACCTGCAACTATACAGTTCTTTAGGTAAATAGAGATTGCACACATAAAACTATTGAAGTAAAAAAATAAATTAAAAAAAAAAACAAAAAAAAAAAACAGAAAATGCTAAAAGTATTTTTTCTTACTACAGAACTGATTTATTAAAAAAAAACACACATGCAGGATATTGACTGAACTGCAGCTTTAAGACAGGCCTGCAACCCTGCCTTTTACCATTATCACACAGCACTTCCACTGCAGCAAGGGATTCTGGGAAATTACATGCAAATGAGCACACAGTGCCACCTTTTGCTTCAAAACCATTTAACATGGTGGTTTTGAAGCAAAAGGTGGCACTGTGTGCTCATTTGCATGTAATTTCCCAGAATCCCTTGCTGCAGTGGAAGTGCTGTGTGCTTGGTGATAATGGTTAAAGGCAGGGTTGCAAACCTGTCTAAGACATGCAAATGAGCATATAGTAATATTTCCATTTGGTGTATTACTCACTCACTCTTTATTTTTTACATTTGGGGGCTTAAGATTTGTCCAGCAATTTATTTGGATTTTCATGATGTAATATTGTAAAACCACTTGTTGCATTACAATAAAATACAGCTTGTTCACAAATAAAATGTCCCTGCTGTTTCTGTCAATCAACTTTCTTTTAAATTCAAGAAACATTTTGGACACCACTTAAAAATATATAGCCATATCTGACAGCCTGGTGGTTCTACAATGTTAATGGTTCTGGTATTTCCTGATTTTTAAAATGCTCTGTTTTGTCCAGCTGTACTTTAGTTACTGTAGGTTTGTGTGGTACCTTCACCAAAAAACACTTGTTTTCCTTTAATTCACCTGCACTGACTTGCTGTATGCTGAAGTCACTTTATTCTGCCAATTGAAGGCGGTGTCCAAACACAGACGATTTCTGCTATTAACTTGGATTATATGTTATCTTTAGTGTAATTCTAATTGATAGACAAACTTTTTTTTAATTCTTAAACAATAACACTTGGCATTACAAAGTCTCGTAACTTTAACTTCTGTGGTATTTTTGCTTATCACATCCTGTTCAATGTCTTAAATCACTAAGAGCAGTGTTTCATAGTCTCCTTTATTTGTAAAATCAGAATTGACTTTTTTTTTTTTTTACCCCCTGCAGTTATCAGGATGTCTGGTCGTGGCAAAAAGATTCAGAAACCTGCCGCTGGCAAGTCCTCAAAATCCTCCAAGGCAGGCCTAGCATTCCCAGTTGGTCGTATCCACAGACTGCTGAAGAAGGGTAACTATGCAGAGAGGATTGGCTCCGGATCTGCGATCTACCTGGCAGCTGCTCTGGAATACATGTGTGCCGAGGTCTTAGAGTTGTCAGGAAATGCTGCTAGAGACAACAAGAAAGCCCGGATCTTACCCAGACACATCCAGCTGGCAGTCAGGAATGATGAAGAGCTGAATAAGCTGTTTGCGGGGGTCACCATTGCTGAGGGAGGAGTTTTACCCAACATTCAGGCTCAACTTCTACAAAAGAAGACCTCTAAAGGGTCCTCACAAGAACCTAAAGTTGCTGAATCCCAAGAGTTTTAATGTTGAATGTAGAAATAACATTTCTTAATTTTATTGTTTTACTTGTGTAAAAATGTATTTTGGACACTTGACTTTTGCTTATGTCCAGTTATTGATATTTTAACAACTTAATAATAAATTTTAAAAATGTTACCAGTATAGTCTCAATGTATATTCTTTCCTGATACTCAATCTTTTTGGTGCTGTTATCAACCATTGGGAGTGCACTTTTTGCAGTGATGTTTTTGTTCTATTTCAGTCTATTTAAATCCATGCCTTCTGAGTGGATGCACTGAACTAAAGCTCCACTAACTTAGCTGTGCTTTTCTATCTAGTTTTAGTTAAGTTTGTGCTATGTACTGTAAGTACCACTACAGCCTTATTGACTTCTATTCACATTTTCAAGAGTAGCAGTTAATATCAGCCTGCAAATATGCTTTTCAACCAGGGTTCCCTGGGCATCCATAAAGGGTTGTAGGGGTAGGTTTATTGGCTCATCTGCTTTACATTGCAGTTACAGAGCCCCTACCAATTTTCCAATTCGTGCAGGTACAATACACCCCAGTGTCAGTCTGGACATCACCCTCTATTGAAGAGTAGGGGAATATATAAGGCTGACAGAAAGCAATGTGTAAATTTTATCATTCACTCCAGGGAATGTGTGCACCCAGTTTACCTCTACAGTAGGGTAACTTTAATACTGGATTTGGCCATTTTTTTTATCTGCACTACTCAAGCATATGCCTTATTTAACCCCTTCAGGGCTCTGTCACATTGTATCACTAGTCCATGGGACAATTATTACAAATATTCAGTGTAGGTACGGGTATGCCTTGACGTGGCAAGCAGGCTTATAAATGCTTTGGCCAAAGGGTTTAACAAAATTACCCCTTTTCATGATCATTATTTTTATTTTAGCCTAATTGGTAGTAGTGCAGGAACAGTTTTTGTTATCCATAAACTGTTGCCTTATATATTCAGTTAATTTCCAAATTGAACCAAATACAGACTAGTTTACAATGCATCTAATCTCAGACGTGCTAGTGGAAAGGTTTGGGATTCCTCAGAATTTCACATAGGGTTCCTTAACCAAAAGTGGAAACCACTGGTCTAATGTATATTGTGAAACTGACCCCCACATTTTTCAAATCTTTCTACTATAATAGCAGCTAAAGAAAATTGAGTCCTATTTCTCCCCCCCACCCCTCCTCACTGTCCATGTGTATGGTCATCTATCATGCACTTACCTCTACTTGACTCCCCCTTCTGTCATTCTTTCAATCTTGGCTTTCCTCAGACTTCCCTGTTCTCCTTGGACATCAACTGCCATATTGATGACCCCTCATGCTCATCTCTTTTGGCCGTAAACAGTAGACCAGCCAGCACCCACAGGATGGCCACTAACTAGACCTGTTTTTCACAACTATTTTTTTTTTCCATTTTTCCCCCTTTCCTCTGACATCTCATTTTCTCACCTTCTCCAACTATTTACGCCTCGTTTCAGCAGAGGCCTGCGCTCTAGTAACCTACCAACTTTTGATTCCACTTTGCGCTCCAGACCCTGATACCTGGTCAGGAAGTAAAACTCTGCTCGATAATCCTCGCACTACATGCAGTTCTTGCCCTTCTAACCCCAGACCCCAGCTAAATTACCAAACATGCATGCTGCATTCCAGCACTAATTCCTCAACGCCTCAGGAAGAAATCTCACCCTTGCAGCCTTCCTTCACCACAAATGTTCTTTGTTTCAACTCTGCCCTCTCCCAGGCTAATCAAACCTTTTCACTAATCAACATGCACAAGTCTAACCCACGCTGACTCTTCTGTCTTTGGCTCCCTACTCAGACATCCTCTGCTACCTGGGTTTTCTTTTTCTTATATATTTTTTTTTTCCATTTCACCTCCAGGACTTTGACTATTTAAAGAAAAAGGTGGAATCCATGTCATAACACCCCCTCTGTATCCTCCTCCCATCCTACACCTCTTGCTAGCTCTCCTTTTGCCTTCCTTGACTCCTTTTCCGCTGTCAGGATGTATCATTGCTGATCTCTTCTCCCTCTACCACTTGCCCTCGACCCATCTCTGAAAACCTCTTGCTACTATTCTAATCCCACGCTCAACTTTTTTTTTTAAATTCCTCTACTCTGGTCTCTTTTCCTCCTTCAAACATACAGCAGTTATACCATTACTCATAAACTGCAAGCTTGACCCTACCTGTATCATCCTGTCTCCCTCTTGCCTCAACTCCTTGAATGCCTTGTATTCTCTTGCATGCTCCATTTTCTCGCCACTTATTCTCTCAGACACTACAATCTGGCGTCCGCACTGCTCACTCCACTGAAACAGTGCTCATTCATACTGTATAACTAATCTCCATGCTGCCAAATACAAAGGTCACAACACTATGCTCATACTACTTGACTTCTCTGTAGCATTTGATACTTTGGACCACACTTCTTCACATTCTCCATACTCTTGGTATCAATAACAAAGCTCTATCCTGGATCTTCTCTTGCCTATCCCATTGTACTTTATTTCTTGCTAACACCCCCTCCTCCATTGATCTCATTGTGGGGGTACCCCAGGGCTCTGTCCTGGGACCTTTTCTCTTTACACTCTCTAGGTGACCTTATCACATCTTATGTTCACACCTCCTATGCTGATGACACACTAACTTTTCCACCCTTAGCCTTACACCTGCTGTACAGACCAAAGTATTCAAATGTCTCTGCTATATAATTTTGGATGGCCCGCTTTTCAACTCAAACTTAACATCCTAAAACGGAGCTCTTCATATTTCCTCCCAAACCTTGCCCTACTACCTAACATTACTGTTGGAATCAGTAATCATACACCCAGTATTACACTAACTAGGGGTCACACTCTACACCTCCCTCACATTCAAAATGTAGCTAAAACCAAAAATTTTTTTTTTCACACTGCTATATTACAAAGATTCTGTCTACTGCTAAAACTTGGCCACTGGCCCTCATGCTCTCCTGTCTCGATTACTGTAACGGCCTGCTGTCTGGCCAACCTGCCTCTCACTATGTCCCTTACAATCTATCCTAAACGCTGCTGCCAGAATCACGTAACTCTTTCCTAAATCTGTCCCTGCTTAAATTCACCTCTGGGTTCCTATCCAATCCTATATCTCACACTCAATTTGCCTCACTTAAGACTTGACACTCTTCTGACCCTCCTTTCATCTCAGCCCTAATTTCTCGCTATACACCATCTCAACTCTTGCGTTCTGCTCAAGGATGTCTTCTCTCTCTACCCCTTTTTGTGACTAAAGCCCCCTCACCTTAAACCTTTCTCACCGACTGCCCCACACCTCTGGAATGCACTTCCCCTCAATATCCACCTTTAAAACCCACCTCCTTAACGAAGCATGAGTTGCTCTATGGCTGATACTATACACCTCATACATCGACCGGGGCCCCTTGCAGACGCACTTACCAAAACACCTTCCTACTGTCTTTGCAAGTTCTTTCTACTTAACCATTAGATTGTAAGCACTTCGGGGCAGGGACTCCTTTTCTTAAATGTTACTTTTATGTCTGAAGCACTTCTCGTGTTATTTATATTATGTCACGTGTATTACTGCTGTGAAGCGCTATGTATATTAATGGAACTATATAAATAAAGCTATACATTATAAGAGGGTCAAAAGTAAATTCACCCACAAAGGGTACCCAGGGTGGATTTAGGGACTATCAGTACCCAAGTTAACACTATATGGCCTTCATGCTCAGCCTCACTCTCTCAGCCACTGCAACCTCATCAAAGAATGGCATTTCAGCTTTCTATTTTGTGCCCACAGTGGCAGTGCTAACATTTCTGGATGGAACTGGGAAGTCCATGGGGCTACAACTTGTATAAGATAAATATGCCAACTGGTACCTGGGATAGGCTTTCAGCTTACACTACAGTATGTGCTGACTTTATGCCCAACTCCATTTTCAACCACAAACGCCTCACAATATGTAGAGTATCTGCTTTTTTTTTTCACCACTTATGATCTTAGCCAACTGAACAAACGTCAAGTTGCAGTGATGAGTTCTGTGTATTAAAGCACTTAAAAAAAAAAAATTAAATGTTCTTATTTCAAAAAGGTCAGGATAAAAAAATTAAAGCAATTTGCAAACATCACTTATGAAACAATTTGCAATGTAATATTTATTTTCATGGCTTTTTCTTACAAGGGGTCATTTACAAAAAAAAAAAAGATTGGATAACATTTTTTTTTAGTGCAGTTTCAAATATCCAAAGAACAGGCAAACAGTCTGTTATGATTTGGAATGCTATATTTATTCAGCACATGCTTTTTTTTTCCTGTTTATTTTTTGATGGTATAGAACAGTAGACATGAACTGTGTAAATGGAATAAACCATGTAAATAAAACCACCAAAAATAGTTTTTAATAATTATTCTGAGCAATTTCACTTTCATAATGTTCATTGTAGGAAAATATTTTAAAAGACTTGAATCATAATGAAGATAATTTTCCAAAAGCCCCTTTTGTTGATCATTCATTTTCATATATCCCACCCAAGAACGCCAGAAAAGAAAGATACGTTTCCTTAGATTTGTCAGTAAGGTTCAGGTAATTGGTTGGTTTCTAACTGTAATTGTCAATGATGAACTGAATAATGCGAACTAACACTTTCTAATATTTGAGCCTTGTAGCAAGGAGATTTGGAGAGTAACACTTTGTTTATGCCAACGTTTGGGCAAACAAAACACCCTTCACTCATCGCATTTCCTTGCATAAGAAAGATGTCCTGCACCAGATCATGTGTGGGTTGTACAGAAACATTTTACTAGTCTCCGTTCAGGTTTATTATGGCTTCATGCAGGTGAAGCAATAACATAAGAACGTCATTTGAGTCAAGTGATTTCAACATGCACCTATATCAGCTGTATGGTTTAATATCCTGCGACCTGCATCCAAAGTAGTTATTACACTAACAACTTGTAAATGGTTTATAATAATAAAAAAAAAATGATCATCGTTAAACTTCATTAAAGCAGGAAACCTGCATTCTCACGTGTTACTTTAAATTTTTTTATTTTTACCCATTATGTAGTTTCTGGTGTTAGAGATCCCTCCAAGGAAATAAAACCGGGTGCCAAAGCTTGTGTACTGTAGGCTAATAGGATTAAATATTTAGGAAATAAATAACTACACCGGAATCAGAGGATTGCTGCTTTAAGTCTGCCATTAATTATCCCCCGATGCATGGCTCTTTATAAAGATTTGCTGTTCCAATTCTTTAAAAACAAAAAAAAAACAAAGCAACAACAAAAACTTATTTTGCAGGAGGGATACGTTAATTGTAAGCATCCTTTGTATCATTGAACTTTTTATATCTTTATCATTAATGCTCATGTTGTCATAGACATCCCACTTTATGATCACGGATCCTCTATCCAGCCTAATGATTTGATTCATCTATTTACGTTAGACGCGTTGTTACAAGTGTTCACTGTGTCGTGCACCGCCCATCCTAAACCAGACATTTAGCACTGCATGAGTATTGTAGAGATGTGTGGACTTTTTTTTGGATAGTCATCAATTCCTATGTATAAATTACTAACCGCTCTATTAACCAAAGGAGAGGATAAACGTTGCACTAGATGTAAACATTTACAAGAATACTCTCCATAATCTTCCATTTAAGGAACATACAGCATTTGGAAAACCACCGCTAAGCCAATTTCAACCCTATTTCCAATACTTGCGTACAATGGCAAGTTTAAAAACAGGAACCCACCATACTGTGGTGGAAGTATAATGCAGGAACAGGTATCTCTGCTTATATAATCAGGTATAAGGTCAATTTTGCTGGATATTGATTATGTGCTTACATATGACTAATGTAAACTTGTCATCTGTTGCTTCAATCACCATCTAGTTTGAGTTTAGGTACAGACATTTATTTCTTATAGAAAGAATGTAAATAATTTGTTACCAATACATTTGGGGCTCACAGAAAAGGTGTGCAATTTCCCCCCAAACCTTGGAGTACTGGCACTATATTTAACTGGTTTTTTTTTTTTTTTTAAATAAATCTGACTTTTTAATGCTATTATAGCTAATAATGGACTGACAGCCAAGCAGAAAACATTTAGCAAATTAACTCCCTCTGGTGAGACACACACACACACACACACACACACACACACACACACTCACACTATTTTTTGTACTGGATGCAAGTCTTGTGTGTAGAGGGAGAAAACACAAATTAAAAATGTACTTAAACTAATAACGTGTATGGGAGTTTTACTGTGCTTATTGTACCAACAAAAGCCTCAAAAGTTTCAGGCTCTGCTTTGGTGCCCTAATGATAAAAAGCTGAAACCAAACAGTTTTTCCCCCCATTTACTGCTCAACACCGTTATAACGCGGATCTGCTTATAACGTGGTGTGAGCGTGGCTCCCAATAATAAGCAGATCTCCTACCCTGACGTTTTCTATCCTCCCTGTCATGTGCCAGGGAGCTTGCTGCCTCCTCTCTTCCTTCCTAACCCCCCCCCCCCCGCCGTCAAATGACGTTATGGGTGATGTGACGTCACCTCGCCATGGCAACGCGACAATATTTGACGCCGGTTACCATTGTGACGCATCACTGAAGCAGTGAATTTGTAAATTAAAACAAGAACACACAGGCCAACAATACCGTAACAGCATAATACAGTACTAAAATATAAAAAATGTTAGTGAGTCATACAAAAAATAAAAAAAAAGCGCGGAAGCTCTCTGTTCAGGGGGATCTCTGTCAGTCTAATCCTACCACCCACTGTGCTGTCAGAGCCAGGAAAATCCGCAGGTATTTAACCCCTCCAGTTCCAGTGGATGACTTCCAGCACCCGAGGTACGTAAACACTTACGGCAACAAAGGTCAGATACCAAAGCTTTGTTGTGTTGCTAGATAACTGCCCTGCTCATCCGACTGCCGATTGCCTAATAAGCAGAGATGGCAAAATACGAGTCAGCTACTTGCTCAAAAACACCACATCAAAAATACAGCCGCTGGATCAAGGTATTATATCAACGTTCACGATGAACTTCCGAAAGACGCTGATGCAGCGAATAATCACGGGTGAGGATTCTGTTACTGTATTTTTAAAGAAGCTAAACCTAGAAGAAGTTTTTTTTCACATGGGTGGTGAAGCATGGGAAGCAATCACAAAAATGTGCATTTCTAAATGATGGAGATATGTAACTGGTGCAAGTCTGGTACCGGCTAACGTCCAGGTAGCCAGTGACAGTGATGAAAAGAATGACTGAGGGCTTTACAGAGGAAGTCGTCGACGCCGCCAATCCATACTTTGAAAGCTACATTAATGAAGGTCTCACAGAAAATGACATGGCCAATGCAGAAAGATTACTGGAACCGTTCGTTGATCGCGATAGTGGGGCCACGATAGAATCTTGGGTAGATGGTGACAACAGCTGTTCTACCTATGATCATATGACTGACTCAGAAATAATCCAAAAAGATACTAGCGAAAATCAAGATTTGGATGCAACCGAAGAGACGAGGAACCAGAGCTGCCACCTAAGGCCGTGCGTATAGTGCCCGCGATGGCGACGCCACCCAAAAAACAAATACATTGCCGCCGCATGCGCCTATAGTAAGTGCGACGGCAACAATGCGACGTCGCAAACTTTGGAAGCTAGCAATATTTGATTTTTCAAGGGCTGTCGCCTCATGTGATAGCCCCTGAACCAATCAAATGCCAGTACGCTCGTGACGCCGCCGCAAAGCAAAATATAACTATATGCGTGGCCTAAGATCGCAGAGGCGCTTGCAGGTTTGCAAACTGGACTTTTCCATTTCAGTTTTGCAGTTAAAACGTTTGATTGAAATCGTTAAAAAGAAGCCAGAGATGCAATGAAACAGTGAACCCGCAATAGTTCAAAAATGAAGCACTTTAAAAGTTGTCTCAAGTTCATTTGTTAATATAAGCTTTCCGTAGTAGTTGAATGAACACGGAGTGCATTACACTGGTTTCCCTTTTCTTCAGAATTATAGCCCCATAGTTAATGTTAAAACACGAATGTTACTGGAATGTAACACATAGGAAAGCAGTTGTGAGTACAGTACTGTATCTAGAGTGTGTGTGTGTGTGTGGATAACAAGAGTGGAAGAATACTACTTTTAGAATTCGTTTTCGGTTCCATCATTTCAGAAACAGATTAATGTCTCATGATGAGACCGCTATTTCGGAATAATCACAAGACCGATTTTCGATACATTGCAGGCCTCTGACAAAAACAGTTTAATGTCCCAGCACAAAATAAGATAAAGGGCTATGATATCTGTCTCCTTTCTTTTGTTGAAATAATTATGGCATTTCAGGCTGAATAGCAGAATGGAAAACAGTTGTAACAGATACGATCTGCCGTTTCCAGCTAAATTAGTTAGTTATGGAGCATGCAATATTCCTACGCATGATATATATGTAGTACTCTTAAGTACAATTGTTAACAGCTAAAACACAGAATTGTGGAAATTACTTTAAAGAAGGGTGCCTATAATGAAAATAACCTTTATAAGAACAATTCTGCTGCTACCAGTGTCAGTAACTGGTTGCTCTGCATTGCAGGACATTGTAGCAGGAAAGAGACAAAACTTGTTATTTAAAGGGGAAATAAAGTCTGTGCATGCTGAATATCTTTATTTGGAAGCTGGCAACTTAAAAAAAAAAAACACTGAGTCACTTTTCACCACTAAAAATAAATCAGCCTTTTGTGATCAGTTATATACAAAAGAAATCTGTATTACAGCACTGAATTAATTCAATCAACAGGAAAATTAAACTGTAAAAAGTATCGGGATATTAAAAATAAAATTTAAGAAAATTGCTCACACAGCAACCCCCAATTCCCTGACAAAACAGAAAAAACAAATTGAGCAGTTTTATTTGCATGGCCAAAAATATCCTTCTGTTCTCATGCAATGACACCTTTATTTTCCCTTATTGTTGCAAACATTTCTGTTGCACAGAGAAAAATGGCAGGCAATCATGGATACCCACTCCCACAACATCAATAACATCTAACAGAAGGAATGAATGACAACACCACAAGCAGAAAAACAAAGCTCCACCATTTCACATCTTCAATGTATGACCCTCTTTGAAGCAACAATTTGTCTACAAGAGCAATGCTTTTCAGATCTTCCTTTGCTTTTCTGCTGTGATTCGGTTTACAGTGTTGGAGGTTTCAAGCCGTATTTCTCTGCAACTTTTGTTTGGGCATAGGCAGCGTCACATAGTGAGTAGAGATGGGCCATCTCCATTTCTGACTTGGCCAGGTTAATGGCTTTGTTGAACATTTCAATGGCTTTGTCCAAATTTCCTCTGAAAAAAAGATGGGACCACAAAAATGTTACTGATTGGACAGTTTTTTTTCTTTTTACATAATATGAAGCAAGGCGCACAATCCCGTCGATGTGGTAAATCCCAAGAGAACCCCAGATACAATCAAAGGAAGGATCTCCTGTAACTTATACACAGACACATTCTGTAAGGAGAAATATCCCAATACTGCTGCTCAGCTATATGGTTTTAGATACAAGAATAATGACAACACACAAGATCCAATGTATATAAGGAGAGTGGTCTTAATAATAAGCTCCTCTGTGCGCCACGCTATGTTGTTCTAAATACAAAAATAAATTCCATTCTGCATAAGGAGACGTATAAATGTATTGAGTGCTGCAGTGTGCGAGATTTAAGATTCTTAATAAAATTACAATAAACAAGGCAAGAACTCTAGAACTAGGTCTGTAATTCGCTCGGTGATGTGATGAGCCATAAGGACCTAGATACAATGTCAACATATAAAAGATCCATTCTACATTATTGGAATTATTATCTAGAAAGATCTAAGAACACGGCAGGTTTTGTTATTTGAAGATATGTTTGTGGGTTTATGTTCTATCAATCTGACGATTGAGCATTTTGTCACACACACCTAGGACATGCAGCAGCAAATAAATGACAACGGTGTCCAAAATAATACAGAATGTACAAATTAAAAAAAAAAAGGCACCGGTTCCTCTTAACAACACTTTATTGTAGTCACAATATATACCAAGTTTTATAGTATCTGTAAAAGTATAGTTGCATCCCTTCTCTGGTCTATTCCATCTGATATAGTTTTAGTTTATGGTCTGCTTGAGAACAAAAATATATTCATTTTAAGGGCCACAATGCACGAGAACAATTCCTACCAGAAGATTTAAAATGAAGCAGGGAATACAATATATTTCCAACGCCAGGGAACGGTAGATCTAGGCAACACATGTTGTTATGCCTTTATGTTGGCTGCAGGCTTATAACGCTTTGGCCAAAGGGTTTAACTAAATGACCCTTACCCATGAGCAGATTAGCACTGAAGTATTGTACTATATGTTGTGTCACCTTGGATGTTGCACAGGGCATTCTGTTTTGTTTAGATGTTGTAACTTATTCGAATTACCTTTTCAAATTAATACAATCAAATATATTAATATTAACATATAGACCAGTTTTTTTAATATTCAGCCAGAAATGCAAGTACATTTTACTATATCAGAAGATACGATGCACCCTGAATCATTTCACAATTCTAAACAAACCCATTAGGGCAATAATTACATAAACCAACTGATATCAAGCTGAGCTTGTTATGTAAAGTGAAAAACAGGGGACATACTGACATCACATAATAACCTTCAGGTTTCAGGGTTTACGAACGTTCTGAAATGAGTTAACACAATCTATGCTAGAGGAGATGGAAAACGATGCACTGCATACTCCACATGGAAGATTAATTGCACATAGTATAGAAAATGTGTTCATCATTATTACGACAGGTTGAGACTTCTGTTTCCAACTGGCTGTAAATGGCAAGTTATTCCTACTATTTACTACTTTATGTGCCAAGGAAGAAAAAAAAAAGTTACTTACAAAAACTGCTGAGCATCCCTGGACAAAACACAGTCACACAGTGATGATAGATGTCAAAATATAATCTTACCTCTGAACCTCAATAGTTCCCATTGTTTCATAGGCAAAGTCACATTTGTTATCTATTTCAATGGCCTTGCTGATTAGATCTAAGCCTTTGTCAAGGTCTTGTTTCCACTGGAGTTGAAGTAAACTAGAAGAAAGTCAAGGTGATAATGTCATGAATGGATACAATTGTACACGCAAGAACATAAGCAAAACTTGCTCTCTTTTTAACAATCAATCACAATGTTGATAAATACCTAGGTTGTGTTTGAGTTAGCAGGAGCATGTTGCAAACTTCTAGGAGCAGGTGAATTAACTACCATGTCAATACAAGGCAATATGTAAAGTAGATTAGCAGTGCCTGTCTTCGTATACATTACGTATTGTAGAACTGCTCCAGCTAAAGATGCAACCCTTTTAAAGTTTGATACCAACAGGAAAGCAAAGTACTTTTAACAATATTCAGCACAATTTCTCTTTTTATTTTTAAATAAATCATATTATATGCATTGTAATAAAATGAAAATATTAAGCATTTTAATCAATCTAGTACTTCAGGGGTTAACGTTGGTTAGAAATGGTTTTAAAAATACAATAATTGTTCCCCTGTGCAGAGAGAGAGGCGTGTGACAAACAGGTCACCGCTTAGCTGGTGGGCTATATTAAAAATTAGGATATCATGGGATGACACCTATTCTGAATAATGTATAGAAGTTCGAAACAGTTGCAATTAGACAGGTGCAATAAGGCCACACCCTTAATGTTTGGGAGGTGGCAAGGGACAGATACAGGTATTTATTTGTCACTCAACATTAAAGCTGCAGTTCAAGCAATATCCTGCATGTGTTTTTTTTTTAATAAATCAGTTCTGTAGTAAGAAAAAATACTTTTAGCATTTTCTGTTTAAAAAAACAACAACTTTGAAAGACCAATTTTCTTGTATTCTATTTTAACTAGCATGCTTGTTCCTATAGCAACCATTTACATTCCCCATATTTAAAGTTGTCGCCAAACTTTGCCGATCAATAGACGGAGAATGAATTGACCGTCAGCTTTGCAGTTCTTTAGGCAAGTAGAGATTGCCCACATGAAACTATTGAAATTAAAAAAAAACAAAAAAAAAAAACACGGAACTTGAACTGCAGCTTTAAGAGCAAGTCGGTCACAATTAGTATTGTTACAATCAGCAAACTCGCTTTAAACCATTGATATGACTCACGTGTGTCCAAGTATTATGGCCACGAAGTTATGAGGCCTTTTATACATTGAGTCACTTTAAAATCCAAAGAAAATAGTTGACATTTTTATGATTTAGTTTTTTTTTCTCTTAAGTAGCTGATTTGCGCCAGGGGTGGGTTTTATATATGTGTTTCAATGCAATATGGTCTGGGCATAAATGTTGACATTTGAACCGAAAATTAGAATTCAACTGAGATGTGTTTGGTTTAAGACATGCACATTATCTTTTTTTACGCCAGTGACCTCTCTGGGAAGAACTGTGTGATAAAGTATAGGGAATGCTGCTATGTTTATCATTTTATTTTAAGAAAGCGCATGTTCTTGTAATCTTTTTCTGTAACCTAAGCACTGTATTTTTTATATATATATATTTAAAAAAAATATGTAATAAGTAATGCTTTGAGCTCTGAATGAACTGTTTGCACGCTTTGTAGAGAGATTTACATTTTCAGACACATTTCACTACAACAGATGTGTTGGTGTTTAGCGCATAGTTTTTCTTTAATAAAACAGGCACCGTAGACCCTGGAAGATGGATACATATTTTATTGGCATATTTCTTTGGTGGTGGCAGCGGGTATTATTGCAATTGAGTAAGGAGAAATATGAACTCATTTGACATATCTTGCGCAGGAGAAAGGCGAGTTGGCTAGTTTAGCTGTGTGTATAAACCCTGGTTGCATATCTAATTCGCGTGCTCACTTATGTGCTGTCCATGACAGATGGTATATTGGGACAGATTTAGTAGAGATATTATTCATTTGAGGGATAGCTAGAGAGCTGTGTACTAACCCTTGTCCCATATGCAGGTAACGTGCTCACAGGTGTGCCGTACATGAAATGCATGATCAGTAGGTTACACCACCATGACTTCCTTTAGGGAAAATAAAACTCAATTTTCCCATCTCACTTACCACATCACTCCCACTATCGATGCAAAGCAGTGTCAGGAGTTATGTATAGTCACGGGAAGAGAGAAAAGGTGGAAAGAATAGGCAAAAATAATGCAGACAGAAAGAAGCTAATTGAGCCAAGTAGAAATTAAGAAAGCACAGCAGGTAGTACATACCCTTTATGAACATATGTAGTGGCATTGTCAGGCTCAAGGTCTATGCACTTATTGTACATTTCATCAGCTGTTCCAAATTGTTGTTGATCTGTTAGCGCCTGTGGAAAATGGATTTGCACCAGTTAGATTTTAGTCAAAGTATGGCAGCCTTCTATGATAAGGCACCAAAAAAACTCGTGGCAAGTCAATAGAAAGCTGCAATGTTTACCCGGAGGAATAAAGTGGACGTTAGGGCTGTTATATATTGGGCGTGCGCGGCACTTATAGGTTGGCTGTGGTTAGTCAGCACACAAAGTACCTTCCCAGCCTGTCGCTCCCGGCAGCACGGACTGTATACCAACAAAAAGTGTGCGTTACGTGCACGCGCGTTCACACAGACACACAGACACACAGACACACAGACACACACACTATATTACAAGCCTAACTCAGGAGCTGGGAGTTTCCAAAAGCTAAAAAAAAAACCCCTTCTCAATGACTGAGCCACTGATTGAGTCACCTGGGCTGAAGCTGGGATATCCTGAAAACCTGACCTATTGGTGACCCTTGAAAACTGGATGTGGTCACTCCTGATCTAAACTAAAGATTAGTGCATTGTGTTACATACCTGGGCATATAGAGCATAGCCTTCAGCACACTTTGGAAACTTCTTAATGACATCTTCAAAACCTTTCATGGATGCTTTGATCTGTAGCGGATTGCTACCAGTATATGCCTTACGATACTAAAAAAGGAAAGAAAAAAAAAGTGAAAACTAGGCACTGATTTCAAGAACTAAATCAAGTTTGACAATCCCATAGAACAGTAATGTCCCCCCAAAAAAGTTCTCGCAAGGTGTTTTTAAAGGGTTCGCAAAAATAAAATATATAAATAGGAATGGCAGATATGTAATGGCGGATCCCACGCAGTATAGCTGGTTCTCAAATACATGTGGGGACTGTGCACTTAGTAAGGCCCCAAACTGCACCTTGGCGTGGGAGATATAGCTGTCAATTACAGCAGGAGCTTCCAAAGTTGCAGGGCATTGTGAGGTGTGACTTTGGACGTTCCCGCAGTAATTGACCGCTATACCACTGATGCTGTCTGCACACGAAGAGGTGCAGTTTAGGGTCTTATGTTCTCGCATGAGCGGGGGGCACCATAAGACTTGGCACCGGTCAAACACGTTCATTAGTCCTAGTCTGATGAGCAGGCACATTTTATGTATTTTTTTTAATTAGGGGTTTGCCAACACATTTTCTAGCAAAGGGTGCACAATTCAAGAACCATTTGGAACCACTGCTGTACAAAATGAAACTGAAGACATTTTGTTAGCTCGTTAGGGCACGGCAACACTTTTTTCTTGCGAAGTTAAAAATCATCGGTTGGAAACTAAAGCACGCCCCTTACGTTAAAACTGCAGTGTAATGTACAAAAAAAAAAAAAAAACAAAAAAAAAAAGGCTGTATACTGCTTTAAATTTCCAATACACACTAAGTGGAAGCCCAGATGATAATCATAGCCACAGATAACAAAATGCAAAGTGCTTCACGTGGTACAGTATTAACGACCATCTCCCAGATATAAATTGGAAACTCATTATGTATGCTCCATACCCATATTATTAATATGCAAATATCTAATATGGTAGAGCAAGGGTAATTATTCACAAAGAATGGTGTAAACGTCCGTAACCCATTTCACATAAATGGGGCAGTCGCTCGGCAGATCTGAGAACAGGTTTAATACATTTGATGTATCCAAGTTCATTCTTATCCAGTCTTGGATTCGACTTCGTTCAGGTAAAGGAAAAATTACTTCTTTACTCTAATTATATATAAAAGAAAATGTAATATTAAGCAGCAATCCCCTCTTCACCACACTTTTTTACTGTACCTGTTGGACTATGGAAGTAGGTTTAATGCCTTCAGAACACTATTGATATACAGCGTACGTCATATAGAGTGCCACCCTAGGAGGTCCTTATGGTGTAATGCAGGTCATGGCCATTTGGCTCATTTTCTAGGCGCTTCATGTAGACTGCAATCCGGCAGCCACAACCTGGAGGAGCGGTCATGTGATCAGACAAAGTGTTCGTTGCTATGTAGGTTGCACAACCCTCTGACACTGAAGGGGTTAAATGCCACCTCTCCGTATATTGTAGCAAAGGATTTTAACAGTCTGTCAGCATCTCCTGCCACAATCTTGTTATATTTTATACATTTTGCAAACATGCTGATACTTACTAATGCAAAGCATTTCTGTGCTTGTGCCAACGCAGAATCGGGCTGCAATCTAATACATTCATCAAAATCTGCAACAGCTTCTTCCACTTGATCTAAAAGGATTTTCAGCTGGGAAAGAGATTGCAACTGCTTAATACATTGCAAACATTCATCTTTTAAAAGGAGCACTTTCGCCCACTTGTTTTTCTTAAAGCGCCCATTTTTTTTAGCTTAATTTTCACAGGGTGGGAACCAGCGGTGCCCCTAAACCAAACCCCCCCTATTTTCAGCCCACTTCACCACCTGGTTCCCGAGATATTTGCAGGTGAAGTTACTGGGTGTAAATCCCCATTGCTGCCAAATCTCAGACCAATACGAAGCTGCAATATCAGCGGCGCTATTACCAGTAACTTCACCAGTAGGTGTCTCCGGCACTGGTTCCCCAGAAATGAAAACAGTGCGGTTCAGCTCTGGAGAACTCCCCGGTTCCAATCCTGGGGGAAACCCCCCCCGCCCCCAAAAAACGCTGACGTGTGGCTTCTGAGTATTCTCACGGCTATCATGAACATATGTGAATGATAAAGACAGAAACAAAAGCACCAATAGTGCATTATCTTTGACCAATTGGTTTAGGATAAACAGGACTGCAATTCATGATATGCTTAACACTGCAGTGCTGAAAAAATATTCCTCAAGAATACAATTTATTGGGTGTGCAGCAGTCGATGGGAGACGTGGAGGAGGACACCGTCATACACTGAGAACTGCAGGGAGACTCCAGTCATAAAGAAACCTACTTACATGGCGCAAGTTGGAGGGGCTAATTGTAAGTAGGATTTCAGTTTTAACCTGCCGGAGAGTTGGTCCTATCAGGATCTATAGGAGCTCAATGAAAATCACAGCTCACTTTGCAGCATATTATCATATTGCAGTATTTTATTGTTTTAAATCCCAATAAATTGTATTCTTGAAGGATATTTTTTTCAGCACTGCAGTGTTAAGCATATTATGAATTGAAGTCCTGTTTATCCTAAACCAATTGGTCAAAGATAATGCACTATTGGTGCTTTGTTTCTGTCTTTATCTTTCACATATTTTCATGATTGCTATGAGAATACTCAGAAGCCACGTCAGCTTAACAGACCGGGAGGACAATTTGTTTGCTGTCTACTACATTGGGACTGTCATCCTTGGCGCCAGACCGGTCTATTTTGTATTTCTTTATATAGCGCAATCCAGGTACATAGCGCTTTACAATACACGTGACAATATAACACAATGGCAACAGGCACTTCAGACATAAAATAGGAAAAGGAGTCCCTGTCCCAAAGAGTTTACAATCTAAGTCAATTATTTAGACATAACCAAGTTTGTGAAATAAAATTAGACTTGGGATATATATCGAGATTGCACTGTTCTACTACAAATGTTCATTTATGCAAAAGGAAATGCACTTATAAATAATCAACATTGATAGGTTGACATTAGCCAATTGATACCCAACACAAGCATAGAAATGTAAGTGTGCTACATATTAATGGAAACTGCTGCAGCTACTGTAGAAAATAACAGTGTGGGGTGTGTACTATCTTGTTCTAGGAAGAATAAGAACCGACTGGTTGAAGACTAGTATAGAAGTGAAACAACGCATAAATTAAAGAACAATGCTAAGAACTACAATGTACTGTACAATCTGGCTGGTTACGTCAAACACTATATGATTACAAGTTCAGAGGCATACAAATTGTGAAGATTTTTTTTAACACACTATTTTCGTTTCAGTAACATTGTACATCCCTTGATTTCATATTCAGATTTCTTTCTTTAAGCAGAAAACTTATTTTTATTTTACAGATATAATTCCACAAGTAGCCATATTGGCCATGTTGAAAGTTAGGTTTGTTGTAAGCTACAATATCTTTTAATAGTGCAACGCACTTTCATATATGAAATTATAGAGGTAAATTAAAAAATCCCAATGTAGAAATGATATATACTGTATATATTTTTAATCCATGCACCAACTTCAGATCCATGACAAAAAAAATTCAGACCGATTTCAATAATTAAATCTTTTTCAACAGATTCCTGTAAAGGTACAGTATATACCATAACTGATTAGGCAACAGAAATGAACGCTCATTGTTATCCGATAGGCTTACATTGCGGCTTTAGAATAATTCTTCAGGTCACAGATCATTTCTCAGACCACTCACCTGCCCTCGGTGATGATAAACATCTGCATTCTGGGGATCTATGTCTGCCGCCATGTTGAAGTCTTGAGTGGAGAGTTGAGGCTGTTGCTGTTGCATGTACATGCTTCCTCGTTTAATAAGCGCATTAGCACGTAGCTATACAAATACAAAATATATAGCTTTCAGATATGAGGAACAAGACATTTGTGTTCATCAATGAGAATTCAATAAACACAAATTTTGCTTTTCTGTCAAAGAATCAACGGTCACATTGTGCTGATCAGGGTTTCTAAGACGTAGTAGAAAAGTCTATAAAACATTTTCTGTCAGAAAGACTGCTCAAGTACAAAAAACATATATCCATTTCAGATCTCAGAGCAACAGGATACCACATACCCCACGGAATGCCTGCTCAATTCTATTTTGTGCACATACTCTGCTGTGCCATTTATGGTGGTGACTGAGGGGGTCTTATTGAACAGTTTGTGATTTCTCTGCAGGCACAGTGCAAAGCAGCACTCAGTACACAAAAGTAGAACCGGATTGCCTGTGTTTCAGCAGCAATTACTGTACTCAGAAATATTTCAATGAAGCCACAGTGCATCAACCTGAAATTAACCTAAATTAGCTTTGGAGAAACATGGAAAGGATTATGCCATGACAACTATTCTCAAATCAGTATATGGTTAGTATGTATGTGTATTTGCAAGTGCTACAGGTATAAAAGCAAACATTAGGAAAAGGAGTCCCTGTCCTTGTCCTGAACAACTTACAAATGTGGTCACCCAGTCATTATCAAAATTATAAATAACATTTTGCTGCTGAGACTACAAGTGAATTCATGTGGTAACACCCAAGGCTCTTAAAAAGGGTCAATCCTACAGACAACCAGATTAATGGGTCCTGGATGGGGAAATGTTTGTCAATCAAGCGTTTTCTTTACCATTACCCAATCCGGTCCTTATCAGAGGCTCAAATCAAACCCACTCCAGTCCAACTTTAAAAAATAAATTAAAAAAGTCAAATTTGGGCAAAAATGTAAAAAATAAATGAAAAGTAAAAGATCAACAACCAAGATGAGGCCCCTGGAATTAGTTCACATTGGTCGTATGAGCGATTGCCGCCGTATACAAGAAAAATATTTATTGTTGGGCTATCTAAATAAACAAAATATATTTTTACATGTCACTTCCTGTATGGGTTGCGTGACTGCAGTCAAGAAATGTTCTAGAGCAGGGATGGCCAACTCTGGTCCTCAAGGGCCATCAACAGGTCAGGTTTGCTGGATATCCCTAATACCTGGACTGTTGGTGGCCCTTGAGGAGTTGGCCACCCTTGCGCTAGAGGTAGTCCTTTGTTTCCTTAGCCACCTATAATGAAATGTGGCTGCTTGCTGCAATAGCAGATTATGAATATCCACAAATGTAATGTTGGTAAATACAGGCATACCTCAGTTTAAGGACACTCACTTAAAGTACACTTGCGAGTAAGGACATATCGCCCAATAGGCAAACGGCAACTCGCGCATGCGCCTGTCAGCACGCCCTGAACAGCAATACCAGCTCCCTACCTATACCGAAGCTGTGCGCATGCGGGGAGACTATAGAGCCGGTTACAAATGCGTTATTTACATCAGTTATGCACGTATATGACGATTGCAGAAAAGTACAAGCATCGATAAGTGGGAAAAAGTTAGTGCTTCACTTTAAGTACTTTTTCGCTTTACATACATGCTCCGGTCCCATTGCGTACGTTAATGCGTGGTATGCCTGTACTCTGCAGGCCTTCTCTCAATTCACTTTGCTAAGATTTGCTGCAGGTATTTTGCAGATGGTGATATTTTACATTGCTTCTCCGTAGATGTTGGATATACGTAAAACTTTCAATATCTCAAAAGTTTCTTCTCCAAAATGACTCGTTATTTGAAGATGTATAATGAAATTTTTTTGCACCATCACACACGGGTTTCATACAGATAGCCTAAAATAGCCGAAAATCGGTGCATTTAATATTCTGAGAACTTCCTACCTTAACATTTGCTTTTTCCATGATTACAACTTGATCTAAATCAGGCTTAGCGAAGGTGGCGTTGCCTATTAGCAGGTAAAACGTGGCTCTCAATAGTAAGGCTTCTGCTGTGTATTTGCCGTCCGCCTCGATTTCCTTTCTGCATTCACTGATAATTTTGTCATAATTTTCCTCTTCCATATATTGTTTTGCTTTTAAATAACCAGAGCTGAAAAGAATAAATATTTCACAGTTATCCCCATATAGTTACCGAATCCCATCAGACATTTAAAATGCAAACCACCGACTTTAGTTGTGGAAATTCTATTTATTGTTATTTACAATGCACACCTCTGGAATGCCCTTCCCCTCAGTACCCGGCTAGCACCCTCTCTATCCACCTTTAAGACCCACCTTAAGACACACTTGCTTAAAGAAGCATATGAATAGCACTGTGGATATTCTGGACACATGATACATAAAGCTTGGCCGCCTGCAGACGCACTTACCAGAACTCCCTCCTACTGTCTCTGTACGTTCTCCCTACCTACCAATTAGATTGTAAGCTCCTCGGGGCAGGGACTCCTCTTCCTTAATGTTATGTTTGTCTAAAGCACTTATTCCCATGATCTGTTATTTATATTATCTGTTATTTATTCGATTACCACATGTATTACTACTGTGAAGCGCTATGTACATTAATGGCGCTATATAAATAAAGACATACAATACAATACTTTGGTACGTTAAATTCAACAAATGTTCTACTGCTCCCCAGGATATTAGGTGTAATGCGGCACCAGGAAAAGCAGCATGAGCAGTCAGCAGTTGCACATATCACAGCGTTTCAGTGTTTATTTCATGGTTTTATCTCTTTATGTTGGTTCCTATGGTCAGTATGCAGTATGATTTTACCTTTGTAAATTCAGGTGATTCTACGGGTAAAATGGATATAACAACTAATTTTAATTTCACGTAACTGGCCAGTGGCAGGGGGGGGGGAGCGGGGGAATTAGCAACTCGAGATAGAAGCTAAAAACAAAAGTACATTTGTGACTCTCCTAATGTACCACATTGAAACTACTATGAATGGCATACAAAGGCTGAATACAAATAAAGAAGGGTGTTGATCGTCTCCAAACCAGTTTAATTTCTTCAGTGGTGTACTTTATGGTATGCAGAATCTTTGAGGCTAACAAAATAAAACATTGCTTGCACATTTACACAAAGTCACATACAAGATGTCTGATATGGTACACCAGCACAAAAAAAGTCTAATCAAAATGTTCAGACACTACCTATGAATGAAACTTGAGTGCAATTGCATTAAAGTAATCTGCTCAAGCACAATAGAGCTTCAAACCAATCTCCTTTATCCATGCTGCCATAAGTAGACCACAGCAATGTAATGTCTAATCTTAACACCAGGAATCATCAGGTTACAGCTTTCAATGTTATCTAATCCTATGTGCAGCCTTGGCAAGCAAAAGACATCAATTCTAATAAATTAAGGTGAAAACTTGGAGGTACCAATTCTACTTTGTAAAGTGCTGACTAGAAAGGCCTGGAAGCCAAGTCCTTGGCATCATAGCTCATTTAAAAAATAGCACACAATAGACCCACTAAATAATAATCATATACATTGAAAGATACAGTAGTTCTTCATGGAGATTAAAATTAGAGCAAGAAATAGGTTTTCCCTTCCCAGCCAAGAAATGTTCTTGTTCCTTCGATATGTATAAACATGTCTTGTTATGTACAAGATGGTACGAAGAAGAGCTCACTCACTTCTCTTTCACCACTACCTCTTCCCCCTCATTGTCCTTATCTTCATCAGATTTCTCTCCCTTCTGCAAAGGTTGGGAGATGATGTCATCGGTGAAGGAGCTGAAATACGATTTGATGAACTGAGGTGAAGGCATCAGTGGCTCCCTGTTCTGAGATGAAAGGAATAATACAAGTTAACCTTTGACCAAAACCCTGATCGCCAAGCATTTAGCAAGGAAAAAAGGAGGACTGCTAACAGATTACTTAAAGGGTTAGTGCCACATAACAGGCAAAGTTTAAAAAAAAAAAAAAAACAATTTATCAATGTAATCAGCTTCCCTAGAAAGATTCAAAACACCCCTAAAAAAGTAAAACAGTTACTTATGTGCGCCTTGTGTAAAAAGGAGTGTTTTTATTTCCATAGTCTGTTTAATGCTAAATGTATGTGGTAATTATAAAGTTTATCTTGAGACTCACTAGCTAAACAAAACAAGAGAGACCTGGATGGCGTAATTAACCTGTGTAGAGTTTATGAACAATCTTACAAAAGGATATGTAAAGATTGTCAAAAAAACAACAAAAAGGCTGATCATTTGTCTACAATGGGGACATGAAAAACTTAAATCCGAAAACAAAAAGAGAACATTTCTTGTCCGCTTATTACAATTCTCTTCTCCTGGAACCCATTATATGGCACTGTGCACCGTATGGTTAACCTCATCCCTAGCTTGAAGTAGGACAGGAAATGGCTTCTGCCAGTAGTAATATAAAAGGCCCAGCCCTATACATGCAGGCAGCCTTGGTTTCTTTCTACGCTGAAAAAACACAACTAAAACATAATTAGACACGGGGAGGACAAATATGTGCCACTGCCATTATGGGTTCCAGGAAAAGAAAGTTCCGGTAAGCTGACAAATGTTCCCTTTTCCCCATGGCAGTGGGTACTGTAGGGACTTGCCCAAGCAATAATATAGGGAGGGAAAAAATACCACTATCTGCTTCAACATATTTTGCTACCACAGACTGAACACCTTTTCGACCAAAGCTTGCGTCAGCCAAGCCTTGAATGTCCAAATCTATAATATGTAATTAACATATTGAAGGATGACCATACGGCTGCCTTGAAATTTGTGCAGGAGACGCATGCACTTTAACTATGGGAACAGCTTGTTGAGTGGGCCTTTTCGCCTTTCTGCTTCTAGGTCTTCCAAATACACAAGATAATATTTTGAAATATTGTCGCATTAGATGCTGCTTGCCCAGTCCTAGGTCACTCTGGGAGGACAAACAGCCCATCCTACTTTGAGACTGTACTCGGTTCAGGGAGGTCTTTAAGTATCTCATGAAAGAAATTGTGTAGTACTTCCTTTCTGATTTCCCAGATTCAGGCAAAAGGGGGGAATTATAATCTCCTGGTTTGACATGAAACGCGGAGACAACGTTAGGCAGGAGGTGGCAAACTGGCAGCATTTTAGGTTTATGACAGAATAAAGTTTACATATTTTTTTGCATTGGGTCCTCTCTTTGCTCCTGTTGGATTGTGCGCTCCTCTCCATTTCCTGTATCTGCTACCACTGGAAGCTGCACATCCTGCTAGCCCCAAACCAAGGATTTGTGAGTACTTCATTGCTACAGAGTTGTTTCCAATGAGACTGATCGTGGGGGGTCATACCTACCCATTACCTGTCTTTAGGAGGCTTATTACCCAATATTGCTAGCTTTTATTCTCACTTTGTTATTGTTTCTGGATTATCCTTGGGCCTTGGCTATTATTGGTTATTATACCTAGCATGTGAGCGCTTCTTCATCTCTATCTACCTAGCATCATCAACTTATCCTGGTGAATGGTAAGAAACGGTTACTTGCAAGATAAACCCTGTAGCTCACCCCCTCTTCTTGCTGATTTTATGGCAATAAGAAAACACAGTTTCCATGATAGCAACTTCAAAAGCACCAGATGCAAAGGTTCAAATAGGATGCACCCAGTTAGTGCTTCGAGAACAAGATAGAGGTCCGATTTTACACCCGACTTGGTCTTAAATCGTTTGATTGCAAAAAATGAGTAGGGGTTCTCTGATGCTAGGCTCTTCTCCAGCAGTGCGGACAATGCAGGAACTCTACTATGGCCACAGATATTGGTGTAACAAAAATTATCTTGTTTTCTCCTCCTAAAGCAAAGCCAGATGCAGTAATAAACCGTTGAAGTTTACTTTTTCCTTGCTTCCAACAAGGTTTGTATAGCTCTATCTTGCCTTTCAAGACTTGCCACTCAATGTCCAAGCCACCAAGGCTAGCTTCCTCGGATTTTTAGTTAGTACACCTTGGGGGGTGGGGGGCTTTGAAGGAGGGGAAAAAAATAAAATAAATCGGCAGATGAAATGAAGTATCTATCGCCATATTTATTAGATGGCCAATAAGGCACTATTAGTATTACCTCGGCATGGGTCTTTATATTCTTCAGAATCCAATGAGAGAGACTGGGGCAACAGATATGCTAGGGAGGGCGTCTACATGCATTGCAAAAAGGATGAAATTACCTTGAGCCGTAAAAATTCACCTGTTGTGGTACGTGGTTGAACGCATTTCGGGTTGAAAACACTACTATTTGTTGAAAAATTTGCCTGTCTAAAGAACACTCTCCAGGATGATTCGTATTGCGACTGAGAAAGTCTGCCATTGTATTATGTGGTCCTGTTATCTGGATTTCTGTAAAACTGTACTTGCCCCATGACCTTCTGCGCAGGAAAGGATTGATGGTCAACGTTAACCGTCCCACTCTGTTTCTCCTTACTTGACTATATATTTCACTGCCGTGGTGTTGTCAGACCGTATCTGTATGTTTTAGTCTTTTATAAAAAGGTATTGGAAGGCTTATAATGCTTCCTGTACAGCTCTTAATTCCAGTAGATTTACTGGTAACTGGTCTGTTGCCGACTAGCTTCCTTCTCCAACCTTCTGTCATTTTCACTCCCTAACCTCAACTGCTGACACCTGTTGTGATGGTAAACCAATGTATTTGGTGTAGTGTTGAAGATTTTGGAAAACCTCTCGCCCTCTTAACTTATCTTTAGTTTCTGGATATAAATATGTATCATATCCTTTGAATTTCTGTTCCACTGCTTTAAAATATTTAGCTATAGAGGTTCTCATATGGAATCTTGCCCATTTCACTACATTCAGTGTTGACGCAAACTTTCATAGGAGTTCCATACAATCTGCCGCTGAACTGAAGCTTGCTTTTCTTAGCTCTCTTGCTTGAGCCGCAATCTCCTGGGTCTTCTTGTGAGGCAAACATACTCTTCCTTCTGGCGTATGAAATTCTACTCACACAAAACTTAAGTGATTGAGTCAGTACTAGCTGGCTCTGGTCTTCGTTCATAATCCAGATATGGTATTGCAGGAAGGAAAATTACTATATATCTATCCCTTAATAGTCAATCTCTGTTTTTCATGAGTAGATCATCCAGATAAGGGTATATGTCTATACCCATTTTCCTTAATTCTGCTTTCAGGGGCACTACAACTTTTGTGAAGGTTCTTGACGAAGTCGATAGGCCAAACGGGAGAGCTATATACTGGTAAATGTCTGTGATTCACTGAAAACCTGAGATATTTCTGATGTTTTATTGCTACAGGAATGTGCTAGTAGGCATCTTTCAGGTATACCGATAACATCCAGTAATAAGATTTATGATGTACGATGGCATTCAATTACATCTTCAACCTTCTCAATTCTAGGAAAGTATTCACCTCCATAAGGTCTAGGACTAGAGTCCACCTGATGTCTTTCTTACCAGGCAAATCTTTGAATATATTCCTGTTTCTTTGTCCTTGGAGGTACTCTTCTTATAACTCTGTTTCGCAGTAGATCTCAAAATAGTGTGCATTCCTTCGGATCCTTCTCTTGTCTGAGGATATCTTAATGTTTAAAACCATGTCCCTTTTTGAATACCAGGTGGTATCCATATGATAGAAGACAGGTGGGTCCTTCAATTCTATTGATTGAGCCCAAGCAGTCCTGAACTTAATCATCCTCCAACTGTACTGACTTTCTTGCAAACTTCCCTCTGACTAATGCTGCTCTTCCTTTGGGGTAGAGAAAAAGACCACCTTATCCACTGCTCCAAGTTGCCAGTCGAGAGAATGGTCTTCCTGGCCGACAGGATCTAGCATCTCTATACTGCATCCTTTCAGACTGGTGAGATGAGGAATAGAATCTCCTTGCTCTTCTTTCCTGAGGTAAAAGGCAAATTTGGCTTACCAAACATGTACTTTCCTTCAGTCCATCACAGCAGTATTATTGGATTATAGACTCTACCTCCTGGGGTAGAACAGGAAAAAGCATGCACCTACCCTATAAAGGGCACCTCCCCTTTTACCTTTGCAGTGTTGTTCATAGTAGTATATGGTTGGCAATCATTTAGGCTACAGGGTTGCCTCAAACAATTTTATTTTAGAAACCCCAAATACAATGGAAGGAAAAGCCATGTGTTACACAGTGATGGACTTAAAAGGAAAATACGTTTTTGGCAAGTTTTCCCTTTCCTCACATTCCACCATTGGCTTTATTACAGCAACAGCAAGGAAGTGATAAGAGACACGGAAAAGGATTTTAATCTATTACAGCCTGAAGGACTTTGTCGAAAGTTACTTCTTGGGATGCTTGTACATCCAATTTGTAATGTCTTGTTGTCTGCCACTGTTTCTTCCCTTTCTGAAGATGGCCCGGGTGCCTTCTGTACGTTAGGAGACTGAAAGGTGTACTGCTTTGAATCTGGATAGGATTCTCTTCCACTGCTAACTGCTTTATGCAAGTGTCGCACAACTTCGACAGACAGCAGTTGTTCATATCCTAAGCAAGTTAGGTGTTTGAAGTTGCTTTCTTAGGTCTAACATCAACTGTGCTGGGGTCTTGAGGAACTTTAGTCCCTGCATTGTGGGGGTCAGACATCTGTGGGATGCATAAGAAAGAATAACATCCCCCCACCCCCCTACTCTCAGCTCCAACCTCTGAGCTTTGAGGGTTTGCCAGAACATAACCCCATTTCACCACTTGCCACCAAGACAACAGTTAAAGCCATAATCTGACCGCTTCTCTGCAGGGCTTCTGTGAAAAAGCATCCGTCTCCTTCCTCATCGCTGTCTGCCCTGCTGTGCCATCTTTTCAAAAGTTCCCGTCGTCCACGAGGGCTAAGATGTTTGTTAGTGATGTCAGACACCGTCACTTTTTGTGAGTAAGATTCCAGGCCGAGAACTCCTAGCCTTCATATAGGCTCCAATGCTCTTTACTGACATCAGGGCTCGTAGGCCAACACAGTAAAGCATAACCTGCGTGGGATGCGATCAGAGTTTTGCCCCTCTTCTGCACGACAGCCAGCTGCAGCAACCACAGTTGCAGCATCTGCGCTGCTGTAGGGGGGGAATCTGGGGATGCTGGCTAAGGTTCTACCAGCCTCCATGAGATAAGCGACATGGACGCTTGTGTGTAGGCGACCCAGCCTCTGATGTGAGCTGCCCCTTACTGCTGCTTTTCGTCTGAGAAAAGGGACGTCCTAGACCCCATTATCCCCAGATACTCCACCTTTAAGGTTGTTACCTGCTGGCTGGAGACACCCAGAGGGAGCCCCCCAAAAATCTGTGCAAGCTCCTTCAACCAGACAGAACAGGAAAAAGACACTGCAGAGCTAAATTGGGATGTGTCCTACCTCAGGAAGTGGAATCTATAATCCAATGGTACGGTCTGATGGACGGATAGGAAAAAGCACTCGTCACCTGATGCTTTGGATATAATTGTACACAATTTCTTCCATGTGAATGGTAATGTGCACAAGTTATTCTTTGAAGCAGAAGCCGCTACCCTTTGTCTATGCCACAAGGCTCTTCTCGCTGCTACTGAAAGAGCAATGGATCTTACAGCTAACTTCACCACATCCGACGCTTCAGCAATATAGTCCGTTTCCAGCTTGATCTTGGATAGCGCTCTTAGGATGCGGCCACGGTGCAGCGATGCGCGCTCCTGCTTCAGAGCTGTGACGTCACCAACTGTGCATGAGCGCTAGCCTTTACTGCAGGAATTTGCAAGCGTGAGCGGGGACGTGGCACATAAGGGAGGGGGCATGTCATTGCCTGGATCAAGGTTTGAGAGTGTGTGTGTGTTTGCACGCATTGAATGGTACTGATTTGTTGTTGAAGGGTCATGTGACCCGTAAGCGCACATGGAAATCAATTTTCCTGCGTCTCTCCAAGTGCTGTACATTGCTAGGCGTACATGCGCACACGCGGTGTGGACATGCACATCGAATAACATTGATTAGATTGCACCCAGTGCGTGTCACTGCACCATGGCCGCAGCCTTAGGGGTTGAAGCTCGCTCCTTTCTCTAAGGCTTCCTCAATATTTGAAATCCATATGCACATAGTAGTCGACACGGATGCTGTTGACACCGCAGGCTTACACTCCGCACTAACTGACTAGTAGGATTTACACAGAAAGCTATCCATGGCATCGCGGAAAGATACAGCCTCATATTGTTAGCGTAGTCTCTCCCAATGCTAGAAATGGGCCCATTCTGATTCCACCATATCTTTACCTGATGGACCGGAAAGTATCTCGTTTCTCTTTGGGTCCCTCTGAACTGCTTACCCGGGTGGCGACCCCATATCTGCAGCAGGTGCGACCCTCAGCTCCTTTAATAGCTTGCTCCAGCTGAACACTGCTGGCTGACGTCTGCAAAGAACCATGCTGTCGAGTGGCTTTTTAAAGTGCCTTGTGTTGCTCCGTCACACCTCTGATGTCATCAGACATAATATACAGCGCGGGAGCGTGCGCAGGCCCCCTATCAGACCACATGACATACCAAATGCAGACTGTATCCCTGCTGAGCTGCCTTGCTTCTGAGTTTTGCAGATGCAGCCTGCCTTGGTCGCTGGGGCCTCCGACATCTGCAACCCACAGTGCGGACGTCTGAGTTCAGGAGGAGAGGCTGACACCCCTTTAATAAAAACTCTACTCCTAGCTGTAGGACAGGAAGAAACCTGCAGAAACTATTTCCGGTCCTACTTCAAGCTAAGGATGGAGAAAACCCCTATGGTGCCCACGGTCATGGGGGAACAGGAAAAATAGCAACTTAACATCCTACAGCCCTTAGTGCACTTCAGACATAGGAGGAACAAGTCCTTATTAGTAATAAAGCAGTCCCCCACAAAACTAAACAACTCTCAGCAGGATACTTCAATAGGAAAGTGGCAGTTCATTCTCCTAGCTCACAGGTAAGCAGCAGTTCAGCACTGCCCTCTTTGAAAAAAAATATCTTAAGTGTCCTCATTTGCTAACCAGATGTACTGTAATTAAGGAAACAATTCAAATACAAAAGCTTGGACTGTCTTTTTTTTGTAATAAATGGGATATATGCATGTCACGGAAAATGCTAATTTTGAGAATAAAAATGATTTAAAATGCGTCAAAAACTAAAAATCGAGCAGTTCATGTTTTGTAACTTTATTTAATCTATGGATTCCCTGAAGAATTGCAGAACTGCCTTGTACGTATTCATCACTTTGCAGTCAATTCAAGCTTGGTCATGAAAAGTGCTCGAGTGGTTCTCAGTTGATGGCTTAGCCTGCATTAGGCTAAGGCCCCGCTCCCAGAGTCAGCGCACCTGCGCTGCTGACAGGCGGTGCGCTGAGATACACAGACCGCGATCTGCGGTCTGTAGGGAGCGGGAGCCGGAGCGGGAGGTGGGAGGTTTGATCGGGAGGTGGGCGGTTTGACAGGGAGGGGGGGCGCGGTTTGACAGGGAGGGGGGGCGTGGCTTGAGCGGAGGGACCCGCTACTCTCCCCCCCCTCCCTCCACGGACTCGGGCTGGAGCTGGAAGGTAAGTTTAAACACACACACGCAGGCACTCATTCATACACGCGCGCACACACACACACAGGCAGGCACTCACGCACTCATACACACACACACACACACACACACAGAGGCAGGCACTCGGGCACACACACACACACATACACACACAGACAGGCACGCACTCAGACACACACACAGAGAAAGGCACTCACCTGCTTTCACTCCACACTCCTCCCCGCTCCCGAAGCCTCTCCTCCTCCCGAAGCCTCCCCTCCCCATTGGCTCACAGCCACACACGTCACGCGTCAACGCTAGAAAACACCATTCTGTGGTGTCTCCAGCGGCTGACGCGCTACAGCGTGTAGTGCTCTGTGCAGCCAGGGGGGACCGGGACCGGCTCGCGAGGATTCCCCTGCTGGTGGGGAACTTGCGACCCGCCGCCCGCGCCAACGAGCGCAGCGGGACCGAGGCCTTAGTGTATTCACATGGCAACTCCTGTGGTTTGTTCACACTTTCTCCCCTCCACAAGGCAGCACAGACTGGTTTCACTTGCAGACTACAAATTTACTATTGGGGTTAACAAGTTAATTTTCAGTCTACACTGGATGTGCCTGGAGTGTGAATTCTGGAACAAGGTTACAGGCAATGTAAAAGTTGTGCTTTATGTTATAATTAAGATGCATGGTTTCATTGATCAAAAATACCTTGTACTTGTCTTTGGCTTTATCTTTTCCAAGCAGCTTAAGAACTTTGTCTGCAAGCAGCATGCTCTGCTGGTTCTGGAAGCCCTCCAAGATGCAGACAGCTGTGACATCTAGAATCAAAGACAGCAAAACCTTGTTTTGATCTGATCTTTGCAAACCATCTCCATGCACTGAAAAGAGTCTGCCTTTATGAACTATGATTAAACAGTGAGTACTTAAAACTGGAGTATTTTGCCACAGTGGAAGTGTTGCACTTTCTACAAAGCTGCTCAAGATCCTAAACAAGAGACATTTAAAGGCGGTAGAGATCGGTATGACATACAGAAACGCTTACATGTCCCCCCTGCAAAACCTGCATTGAAGTAATTTGGCGTGTTTTCCGTTCACAGGCAAAATATGAGGATTGCAGAGGAAAGTAAACAAACAGCATTAAGCATCCTTAATATAATGATACCAGAGCAACAACATGCTGTATTCCAACAGATCTGTGGCTAAATCATACATATTCAAGCTCATTTACACAGACTATATTTATCAGACAGGACAACCATTAAAGGACAATATAAATAAATACCTTCTAAGCATTCCTTCTTGTTATCCAGCCTTTCATGGGCCTTAGCTCGTCTGTAAAGAGCTTTCACATATCTTGGATTCAGCTCCACCGCCTTAGTGCAATCTTGTACCACGTCTTTCCAGGTTTGCTGCAAATAATGAAAGCACGGTTAGGCCAGGTCCCCAATGGCTACTGCAGCGCCCGCTGTTGGGGACGCTGCAGGGACAAAAGCCGCTGCATAATGGGACCGGGCCCACTGCGAGGGGGGGGGCGCTGCGCTCTGCCGACAGTGACTCCTGCTCGCAAGAGAATTGCGATCAGGAGTCGCGACAGAGCGCTAAGCCATGCCCCCCGGCGGTTCAGCCAATGAGGGCGAACCTGCCGGGTGACGCCACGGCCGCACCCCCCCCCCGACCCCCCCCTGTCTTTTGGTCTGCAGCTCCCTGCATACCAGGGGAATCGGCTGCACGCGCCGCCAGCCTCGCTGACGCGCATGCAGCACAGGTACTGTGGATGCAGCCTAAGGCTGGGGCCATAGAGGGGGTAGCAGGGCTGAGGCCGCTGAGGCTCGCTAGCTGAAATCTGCGTGATTTCATGCCCATGCAGGCGAGCCAGCAGGCGGGATCAGGAGGCGGGGCAGTGACGTCGCTGGGCCAATCGCCCGCGACTCACCGACGTCAACACGTTGACGCTGCTCCGCGCTGATTGGATGTTTTCAGCCGACAGCGCTCTGAAAAAAAGTTTGGCTGTCGGCTGAAAAATCCAGCGCCTCAGCACGCCTGCGGACGATCGCGTGAGCCCCCTCTAAAGACATCCTCATGGAGGATGCAGGGGCTCAGCGCGGAGCGTCCGCACGGCTCAGCACGGACGTGCCTTCTATGGACTCAGCCTTAGGGAGGAAATGGTACTATGACTAATGAGTCGATACCAACAATACGAGGCTTGTATGGGATACTTGTTTCAGTCCCTGCCTAAGAACATACCCAGCGCCACAGACAAAAACGGCATTTAATATTAGACATATCAAAGCAAAAATCTCTATAATAGCGAGTTGATCAAATAACTTATTTTGAGAGAGGCACACCAAATAGAGCTGGCAAAACATGCATCGGGGTCCTGCCGGTTTAGTAATGTTGGGTGCCCAATAGTGGTCAACATGGCTTAAAAAGTAATGCTCGTGTCCGATTAAAAAAGAGTTTAATTAAACATTGTGGCACAGCTCTTTAGATTGTTAAAATATAAATATAATATAGCAAGATTTATCATTGTTAAAATATAAAAGGAGGTGCCAAAATAAACCCCCTTTCCTTAAAAATAAATTAAAAATGCAAGTTTGCAAAAATAATAATAATAAATAAATAATAAAAAAACCTCTAGTATTTTAGCTATGAAGTCACTTTTTTATTTTCAGATCCAAAGTACCACCACATGTCAATCATTGGTGCATACACTCACAGGTAGACTAATATTGTTATAAGAACTTATCGTAGTTGACCCAAGGGCCAAAAGTTTGTCCTAAATAAACTAAAGCTTTTAAATGAGCCTCCAGTTTACTGCTCAGTTCTTTTCTCAGTTCTTAGCAGCCAGTAGCCATTAGCAAGAGTAATGCAATGTAATAATCCCCGAAGAACAGGGCATTATTGGCCAGTAATGCCCTGTTCTCAGGTGATTACTACTATTATAGGCTAAATGTAGGCTTATTTTTTTTTCATAAAAATTTAATTTTTGTAGTCATCGATTTTTATCAGCATGATTGTCTACATTCTTATGCATTTACTGCAAGTTTATTAAAAGTAAATTGTACACACACACACACACACACACACATATATACAGTGTTCGACAAACCTATACATTTGCACGCCCTGGGCGAGTGGATTTAACATCGTGGCGAGCTCCTATTGGCCCAAGTAGCACACGTGTGGTACTAGGTGGCGAGTAGATTTTTTGGTGATTTGTCGACCACTGTACACACACACACACCCACACACCCACACACAAACACACTGCAGCCCTCCTCGACCATCTACACCCACACACACTGTAGCCCGCTCTACACCCAAAAAACACACTGCAGACACACACCAACAAAACAAACTGCTGCCACCTCTACATCTATAAAACACACACCAGCAGCCCCTCTTTACACCCACTGCAGCCCCCCTTTACACCCACTGCAGCCCCCATGTAAACCCACACACTGCAGAAGACACACTAATAAAACACTGCTGGCCCCTTTACACCCACACCTTTCCCCTCACTCTCCTGTGCCGAGCGCTCTTTAGGTAGGGAGGGGAGGAGTCATTGCCTTGCTGGTGCCTGTCCAATTACCTCCCTTGTCTGAGAGCTAATTTCACTCTTTGTGAATGAAAACTGAAAGCTGATTGGCTGAAAAACTTGGCAAGCTGCCAAAAAATTCCGGACCATTACTGATTGGATAATGCCCGGAATTTTAACCAATCAGAGAGCAGGGATTTCAATCATGGATGGAATTTACCAGCTTTAGCCTGTAATTACAGTTAACTACGGAAAGGCACTAAACCAATTAGTATCCAGATATGGATATTGATAATCTAAAGTAATGCTCTCCGGGTTTAAGTTTTCTTTTATCCACTTTTCTTTCTCCTTGAAAGGAGGCATGTGGAACACAATACATGCTAATTAAGGGAATCTGAACCAAAATATAAAACATTTAATTAAATCATTTTACTCTGATAAAGATTGTGCTGAAATACATGGATTGATCTCCAAATACATGGATTGATCTCCACAGAGGAAAACATCTCACAAGCACAAAAACGGGCCGTTATAGCCTAGAAAAAATAATAATACATATTTTAGTTTTGAAACATACATTGAAACTGCAGCAATGCACTGGACCTTCGAGATGAGAATTTATTAAGACTATTTTAATTTTTTTTATTCAACCCAATTGTTTCTAAATGAGGCTGCCACACTCCTCAAAAATACATTACAGATCTTTCCAACTGCCTTAACATTAAGAGCTCATTATTAAATACTGAAAGGTTGAGTGGCATCACATACTATTCTATACTACTACATCACATACTATTCTATACTACTATATCACATACTATTCTGATTCTATACACTTACCAGCTGTTCATAAGCTGCTGCTCTGTTCTGATAGAAAGTAGCCAAGTCATCTTTTTTTTCTGGAGGGCAAAGACCGATGGCCTCTGTGTAACATTGAATGGCTTGATCATATTTTGAGGCTTTAAAATACTTGTTTCCTTTGTTCTTTGCTGCTTGGGCTTTAACCAAAGGGCTCTAGAAATAGAAAGAAAAAAAAAAATTATGTTGTTGCAAACAAAAAACAAATGGATTCAATTAAAGCAGCAGTCCAAGCTGCCTTATTTTTATTTTATTTGTTTCCCCTTTAATATGTGCATCAATACAGGCATACCCCGGTTTAAGGACACTCACTTTAAGTACACTCGCGAGTAAGGACATATCGCTCAATAGACAAATGGCAGCTCGCGCATGCGCCTGTCAGCACGTACTGAACAGCAAAACCGTCTCCCTACCTGTACGGAAGCTATAGAGCTTGTTACAAATGCGTTATTTACATCAGTTATGCATGTATATGATGATTGCAGTACAGTACATGCATCGATAAGTGGGAACAAGGTCGTGCTTCACTTTAAGTACATTTTCGCTTTACATACATGCTCCGGTCCCATTGCGTACGTTAATGCGGGGTATGCCTGTACAATCCACACAATGATAAGTAATTAGCTAAATTGCCGATCGATCGGCGAAGATTCAGCTTTGGGGTTCACTAAATGGCTGTCCAGGAAGCAGTAGAGGACCAAAGATGCAAAGTTCTGTGGAGAAGATCATGTGACCAGGCAGTTACTATATACAATTGGTGCACTGTTAGTGAAAGGGCAGGGCTCATAAAGGGGTGTGCCAGAGACTGTTTCAGAAGAGGAAGGGGATGTGACATTGTAAATGGTTGCTATAGAAACAAAAAATGCTTGTTACATTATAGTACATTAAAAATGTCATTTAGAGTTTTAAAAAAAATGCTACAAGTATTTTCGTATAGTACAGAACTGATTTATAACACACACGTAGGATATTGCTTGGTCTGCAGCTTTAAAAATGTGCAGCCTATAACATTAAGCAAGTTTGCTTTGTTTTTTTTACATTAACCTTTGCTGCTAGAGCGCTACATACTCACTGGTTACTGACACTTTTAGCAGTAAAAAGGTTCAAGTTAGAATAGTTGTTGGTGTGACGGTAGGGATAGCTGGCATCACAAAACTGGGCTGAAGCACAGCTAGCTACCCCATAATCTATGTAACTTGGCCATCTATGTAAGGCTTATTTCAGCCAAATGTATTTAATCTCTGGGGGAGAACAGGGAATGTATAATGCACGATGTCTGTAAGAATGTATATCAAAGACTGTATTCTTTATTCCCTGTAAATGCAATCCCACAGATTAGTGAATGAACATTGTTCTGTAATGTGCTTTGGGTGTCAGCCCTGCAAGAAAGCAAATGAGATATTCCATGGTTACTGTCATCTCTATGGAGAAAGACTAAGCAATCCACTTAGTTGAAGCTTTCTATAGAAATGATAGTACAGGTAAACCCCGTTATAACGCGCCTCGTTATACCGCGATTCGGTTATAACGCGGTTTTCCCGTGGCTCCCGTTTAAAAAAAAAAAAAAAAAAAAAATTTAAAATTTTTTTTTTTTGCACACTGCTCACACTGCTCACACTGCTCACACTGCTCACACTGCTCACACTGCTCACACTGCTCACACTGCTCACACTGCTCACACTGCTCACACTGCTCACACTGCACACACACTGCACACACACTGCTCATTGCTCACACTGACACACACTGCACACACACTGACTCACACTGCACACACACACACTGCCACACACTGCTCATTGCTCACACTGCCACACACTGCTCATTGCTCACACTGCCACACACTGCTCATTGCTCACACTGCACACACACTGCACACACACTGCACACACACTGCCACACACTGCTCACACTGACACACCACACACACACACACACCACACCCCACACACACCCCACACACACCCCACACACACCCCACACACACCCCACACACACCCCACACACACCCCACACACACCCCACACACACACCACACACACACCACACACACACCACACACACACCACACACACACCACACACACACCACACACACACCACACACACACACCACACACCTCCCAATACACATATAGATAAATTAGCCTTACCTTGGGGATGATTGGTGAGGCATGTGGCTGCAGGGGGGGGGCGCTGCGTTCAGGTGGGGGTGGTGCTGCGGTGGAGGGGTGATGGCAGCGGGGGCCCCCGATGCTGCGGGGGCTGGTGGGATGGCCCGGTGCAGCGCGGGGGGCAGGTAGGTGGGGGTAGGTTGGTGGTACGGCCCGGGGCGTGGGACGTCATTGTGCTGTGGGGGGGTGGCGGGGCCCTGCGCTGCGGCGGAGTGGCAGGACGACCCTGCGCTACGGCGGGCCCTGTACTGCGGCGCGAGGGCCCTGTGCTGCGGCGGGGGAGGGGGGGGGTGAGCAGTCTTCCGGAGACTGTACTATTACCTGTCTCCAAAGCAGAATAGGATAGCAGCACATCCCGACAGCGATCAGTTCACAAAGTTATGCAGGCACCCCTCACGTTCGCCGTGCGCGTGCGGTGAAAGGGGGAAGCCGGGACCGGAGGGGCGTCCCCCCTCCCATCTCCTGTCCCGTGGTGACAGGGGGAAGCCGGGACCGGAGGGGCATCCCCACTCCCATCTCCTGTCACGCGGTGATAGGGGGAAGCCGGGACCGGAGGGGCATCCCCCCTCCCATCTCCTGTCCCGCGGCCTGTCACGCAGTGACAGGGGGAAGCGGGGACCGGAGGGACATCCCCGCTCCCATCTCCTGTCCCGCGGGGTGAATATGCGCTGATGCGGCGGCCATTTTTTTTCCGCGACCCCGTTACTAACGCGGTGGTCTCGGGGTGGACCCCGAGGACCGCGTTATAACAAGGGTTACCTGTATTAGGGACAGCTAGGTGTCAGGACCCCTGGGGGGGGGGAGAGGGGTGAAAGGCTGCTGATCAGATCTGGGCGTAAGAGCATTGTACTGCCCAAACTCCCAGGCTTCAACCCAGTGGGAGGTCTTCAGTGTCTTAGTGCCAATCCGAGTTCTTAAAACTCTGCGATACCCATGCTCCACTACGCAAAATAAGGGTACGGGGGGCCCACCTTCCATGGGTTACACCTGACCTTATAGCACTCTACCAGTTCAGGGATGCCTTGTGGAAAAGCTACAAAGTAACTGGCACTACCAAGGATCTCAATCACTACAGATGCCTGCGGAACGTGTGCACAAGGCAAACAAGGCATGCAAAAGCACAATATTACTCTGACAATCTCCTCCAGAATACATCAAACCCAGCTAATTTCTGGAAGGTTATCAACAATATATTCTAGCCTCCTAACCATCAACAACCAAGTAATATCACTAAGGGGGATATTACTCTGACAAACCCCACTGACATTGCAAATGCATTCAATGATTACTTTGTGGGGTGTGCCACTAACTTATTAGCGAAACGCAGCACAAACCCCAAACCTGAATCTCATCCTGGGAGTACCCCTATAGTCCCACCCCCTCCCAACACTGCCCACAATTTTCAATTTAGCCCAGTATCTGAAGAGGAGATTACACAAGCGCTCCTCAAACTAAAACTAAGCAGCCAATGTGGACCCGACTTACTACAATCTAGGTTCCTACGACTTGGTGCCCCAGCCATTGCCAAACCAATTGCGTCCATAGTCAACTCTATCCTGTCTGCAGGCCATATCCCTAAGACCTGGAAAACTGCCAGAGTTGTCCCAATCTTCAAAAGTGGGGACAAAAACACTGTCTCAAACTACAGGCCAATCTCACTTCTCCCAATTCTATCCAAAGTTATGGAAAAATGTGTCCACTCCCAATTAAGCGATTTCTACACCAAGACAAATTTCCCTAGCCAATTCCAGTCTGGGTTTCGTCCCAAACACTCCACCGTAACTACCCTGCTAAAAGTTTGCAATGAAATCCAGTGTGGAATGGAACGGGGACAACTCACTGGTGCAGTATTCCTAGATTTTGCAAAGGCTTTTGACACAGTTGATCATGCTATCCTGCTTAACAAACTCCAGAGCTCTGGAATAGGGAAACATGCTTTAAACTGGTTTCAGTCCTACCTATCAGGAAGATCCCAACATGTGTCCATCTCAGGCTCTAACTCCAACCCCCTGGATATCACTTGTGGTGTCCCGCAAGGCTCTGTTCTGGGGCCCCTACTCTTCTCAGTGTTCATTAATGATCTTCCCACAGCTTGTAAGGAAGCCTCAATACACATGTATGCAGATGACACAATCCTGTATGCACACAGCCATAGCCTCTCTGACCTTCAACACATACTTCAGTCTGACTTTTTGAGACTCGAAAACTGGATTTCCCAAAACAAACTGTTTTTAAACACTGACAAGACTGTAACAATGGTATTTGGGACCAAGACTAAATTTGTAAAGCTTCCAGTGACTGAGCTCCTGATTAGAACCAACGCTAAAACCACCCTAACACCTGTCACTAGTTTTAAATACCTGGGCTTATGGTTTGACTCCCACTTAACATTCGGGATGCACATTGATACCCTGACAACCAAGACCTATGCCAAACTAGGGGTACTTTACAGGAACAAATCCTCCCTAAGTCTCCTGGTCAGAAAGCGTATTGCACAGCAGATGCTAATGCCAATTATTGACTATGGAGACATAGTATATGGCTCGGCTCCTCAAACCCACCTTAGCAAACTTGACACCCTCTACAATTCAATTTGTCGTTTTGTTCTCCAATGCAACTACAACACACATCACTGCGAAATGCTCAAAGAACTAGATTGGTCATCACTAGAGTCTAGGCGCAAAGTTCACCTTTCCTGTCTCACCCTCAAATACTTTCTGGGCAAGCTACCCAGCTACCTGAACAAGCTCCTCACCCCTACCACATGCAGTACCTATCACCTGAGATCAGACTCCAAAAGACTATTCATGGTCCCAAGACTCAACAAAGTATCCGGACGTTCCTCCTTCTCCTTCCGTGCACCCCAAAACTGGAACAACCTACCAGAGACTCTCATATCCACCACCAGCTTAAGTTCTTTCAAATCTAAGGCTGTCTCACACTTTAATCTGGTCTGTAACTGTTTCATACGCTCATAATATATATTTTCTTTAACTGTGCATGCAATGTCTTGTATATAAATGTATACCTTGTTCATTTATGTAACTGTATTTGTAACCATGTATTATTTGTTTTACTCTGTGCCCAGGACATACTTGAAAACGAGAGGTAACTCTCAATGTATTACTTCCTGGTAAAATATTTTATAAATAAATAAATAAATAAAAAAAAAAGCCAGAGCAGGGATGTGTTAACTTAATACGTGCTCTGACTGGCCTGCAGCCCCTGTCCCATGTAAAAACTAGCAACAGAGGGATATATAAGGGATGCTGCTGATCAGAGAATTCCTTCAGAGAGACAACAGAGGGAGAGACCCGTTGGGAAGGAGTGTGGAGAGCATCTGAGAGAGAGACATTCTGAGGAGTTTGGATCTCGACTGTGACCAGCTGGAGAGATCTCAGAGGGGCTGCTGCGTGATCAACACTCAGATCCCGGACAAGTAACAGACAGGGCAAGCCTTCTTGAAGCAGGCCCCTGCACCTAGCGAGGCTAGAGACTACTCCTCAGGCCTCCAGTTGGTATTGTATCTTGTTTTGTACATCTTTGTTTTGTCTGCTGGCATGCCAGAATAAACCTCATTTTATTCAACAACCTTGTCCTGTCTGGTGCTAGTGATCCTGGTGGTTTCTGTGTTAAAGTACTGGTCTCCTGTGACAGGCTTTATCTGTTGTCAGCGGTGGGATCGCTAGGCTTTGTGGTGGGATTTCTTGCGGGAAATCACAGCTCAAAGATGGCCTTGATTTTTCAAGACCACAGGACAAGTTGTGCCAGACAAACATTGTACAAACCTGTGACGGCCGAAATACGATGGGCCTTGCGGAGGCCCGTAGTGGTATGAGGCCGGCTTGGCTGAGTATGTTGCTATGGAGAGTTTGTGCGAATTTCCTTGCAGAGTATGGTCCAGACATAACCGAGGACTTTCGCTGGCACATTGTCCACCTAGTGAGAGGACCAGTTGTAATCAAACTGGCGCAGCCCGAGAAGCGGGTCCTAAACCGCGCTATAGTGCCGGTGAGCCGAGCACTTCCAGTAGCGGACTCTTCCAAAGGCACCAAGTCATTGTGGAGTCATCCAGGAGCCAGAGAGGCTGAGGTCAAACGAGACATTGCAAACATACCTGCCGACGAACCTGCCTCCGTGAGAGCGACTGTGCTGGCTGAGGATGGCACCACACGGGTGCCTTTCCTCATGGCTGCCAAGATGACAGAGGATGCCCATGAGGGCCGGTGCTCCCTGGGAGACCGGACGTACCATCCGCGCATGGAGTGCTTCAAAGTATCGTGCTCAAGTAACCCCAATCCGGGGCAACGTTCCCCAGCTACAGGGCCAACAGCCTATAACAGGCTAGCCCCAGCAAAGGAACAGACAGCAGCTGTGCAGCCGGAGAAGCAACGGACCCAGCCAGCGGTCCCTCCAGCGGCGCAGAGATGCAGCATGACAGGCAGCAGAGTGCAGCCATCAGGCTGGAGGACCAAGCGGTCCATGGAAGATTTTTGCATACAGGGGTCCCAGGCAATCAGCAGGCAGTTGGCCTGAGGGACCCCAGAACTACAGTACCTCTGGGGCAGCCTGAAATGGTCTGCCCAGAGCAACAGCTCCCACGGACGGGGAAACTGGTGAAGCTACCAGGATAGGATGCTCCTGTGACCCCAGTCACAGGGAGCCAAAGTCTGACAGTTGCCCCTGCGGTGGTGCCTTTGGAGCCGCCGTCCATCACAGTGGTTTATGCCCCCCCCACGCTTTTGGAGCCAATAGCCGTGATCACCGCTCCCCTGCATTTGGAGCCAGCATGTTCCAGGGTCACGGAAGAGACCAGGCCGGTAAGTTAGACCCAGATTAACCTTTGGACATGCCTGCTGACAATTCCCCTGTCAAACTAACTGAGGGTGAACGGCCAGAGCTCAGTAAGTGGTCCCAGGAGAAGGTGCAGGCAAACACTGATCTGGAGGGCATAAGACCTCAGGAGCCAGAGTCTGCCTCCAAGATCATGCCAGATCAGTTCCCCGGATCCTGTGTGCTTATAAACTGGGAGCCAGCCCTGGTTGCTCCGGTCAGACAGGGGACACGGAGGGGCCAGTTAGTGTGTCCCTGTGTGGGGAACAAAGCTTGCAGGGGACTAAGGAGATCCTGCTGACAGGGCATCAGGGGGCCGCTCACACCGGAGCCCGGCTAGTGCAAACCTTCTGCGGGCTGGAGGCATCCCAGGAGGTATCGGTGTTCGGCCGCACCTGGGATGTCTGCCAGCAATAACAGGCTGGGGGACAGTGCAAAGGCTCTCCAGAGACTGTCAACAGGTTTATTTAAGCCCTTACAGCACAAGGCCTTGCCCCCGCTGCATGCTGCAGCGTCCGCTGTGGCGGACGCTGCGCTCACCAGAGCCCTCCCCGCAACGGCGCCGGGCCCGCTGCGGCTCGCGCGAGAGCTACTCCTGCTCTCAATAGAATTGAGAGCAGGAACTCGCGTTGAGCGGCTAGGCACGCCCCCCGGCGGTTCAGCCAATGAGGGCGAACCTGCCGGGTGACGTCATGGCCGCGCCCCCGTCACTCCTCCGGCACGCCCCCCCCCGGTCTCTGCTCCTGCAGTGAGCTGCACACCGGGGAATCGCCGGAACGCGCAGCCGAAAGCGCGGGCGCGCATTAGAGCGCCGTGACCGGGGCCTTAGCCTAAGGCTGTGAGTGGGTCAGCGGTGTTGGCTGTATGCAGCTCGCCAGTGGGAAATCGGGAGAGCCAGGCTCTCCCCAGTGTCCTAGGGGAGGCTAGGCAGGGAGGCTCAGTGGAGCAGGGGGGGCCTGTCCACAGCTCGAAGCTCCCCAGCAGGAGCAGACGCGAGAGGTAGTGGAGAGAGTCTAGGTCTTGGTTATGGAGAAGGCGAGCAGGACTCATCCACCTGATCACCCGAACAACACCGGGGATAACAGACCCCTCCACCGGACAGCATACCAGATCTCGGCGGAGGGAGAACGAACATGTTGAACGAAACAGAGAAGACGCAAGGCTACCATAAGAGAAGGGAGAGACAGTGTATCGTCCCAGACAGACTCCTGACAGAGGTGACCAAGAGGTGGTTCGAGGTGCTGCAGCCTGGTCCCTTGAGTGCGGAGCAGTGTTACAGGCTCTGCCAGTGTGCCTGGCCACTTCTTGGGCTCAGGTGCGCTGGCAGCCCTATGTATGTGGGAAGCCCTATGCGGGGATCGTGGAGCACGACCCCGTAAATTGGTTGCGGAGGATGCCCGGGGAGACTCGGACCTGAGTAACCTGGAGTCATGCCCTTCAGGACTTGGACTTCGCTAAGGGCAGCGGGCACGGCAGCACAGATGGTCTCTCCCGGCTGAACATACCCAGAGACCAACTCACCTCAATGATTTCCAGGCTTGTGGAGCCCCCCGATGGGGTGACTACCCCAGAGCCTTCATCTTGAGGTGGGAGATGTGACTGTAGGACTAGCTGGCATCACAAAACTGGGTTCAAAACCCAGCTAGCTACCCCTAAATCTATGTAATTTGGCCACCTATGTAAGGCTCATTTCAGCCAAATGTATTTAATCTCTGGGGAGAACAAGGAATGTATAATGCACGATGTCTGTAAGAATGTATATCAAAGCCTGTACACATTATTCCCTGTAAATGCAATCCCACAGTTTAGTGAATCAACATTGTTCTGTAATGTGCTTTGGGTGTCAGCGCTGCAAGAAATCAAATGAGATATTCCATGGTTACTGTCATCTCTATGGAGAAAGACTAAGCAATCCACTTAGTTGAAGCTTTCTATAGAAATGATAGTATTGGGGACAGCTAGGTGTCAGAACTCCTGGGGGGAGGTGAAAGGCTGCTGATCAGATCTGGGAGTAAGAGCATTGTACTGTCCATGTATAGCAAGGAGAATGAACCTCACAATGTCTGGTGCTCAACAACCACACACACGACTGGGTGTTTGTATAAATAGGCAGTATCTGACCAACACAATGGTGAAAGTGGCAACTCTGCTGACACTGATACAATATAAAAGTGAGTGTCATAAAGAAAACTGGAATCAGACTAAATACCTGGGTGGGGGCAAGTGAGCAGGAGATAGATAGAGACAGGATAAGAAGCAGCCATAGGATGCCCCTCTCGTGTACTCACGGATACTATCACCTGCTGCCCTTACCCGACCTGGTGTCTTCACTGCCCGTGTAGTCCTGCCCCCAGCTGAACAAGCGCCGCTCTTGTGGATGACGTCATCGCAAGGAAGAAGTTGTTGTGCTGGGACGGTTACAGCGTGATGTGCGCTCCAGCGCTCCTTGGTGTCCCAAAGGGGCGGCCCCGGGCACTCACGCTGTGAGGGAGACACGGCTCCCCAGTCAGCAAGTAGTTGCCTGCGTGCTCCAGCCAAAATGTAGTAGTAAAGGGAAGTGGTGTAAGCAGTCACTGCAACGGAACTCAGCCAAAAAATAAATAAATAAAATCAGCTTTATTGAACTTGAATGCTGCACATCACAGAGAGCACCTCTGACGCGTTTCGTTCCGTTGTGGAACTTTATCAAAGAGTAAAAAGCCTCTCAACACGGGTTTCTTTTGTAGGCAGATCTCTTTCAGTGATTGGTTTGAAGAAATCGCAATCAGTGGTAGGCAATCAATTAATCATGTTAATGAGCCATGAAAGAGATCATAGTGTCCAACAGAAGTAAACCAGTATCTAGACCCAAAACAAACAACACACATCAAAACATCACGAAAGACATATAAAGATTAAAAAACAAAAACGGGTGATAAGCAGCATCAATAACATGAATATATAAATATACCGAAGATAGCACATATGGATTAATAGCCCAATGGAGAAATGCAAAAATTACATGATACATATAATGTTGTCAATTTGTCAATAAATCAATGTTGGTAAAAAAAAAATCCATAACATATCAAATGCTTGTAACAGATATAGCCTTCAATGCATAAAATGGAATAATTGTTAGAAAAACAATCAAAAACCTGTGCAAGAACAGCCGAGCATGCAGATAGACCCATTATAAAATATAATAAAAATTATATATAAAATGATATAAGTGATGTGATGTAGCTAGAGACACACTCCCAAGACTCCTCAAACCACTAACCCTGAAGGAAATGTTTCAACTCCCAATCACTTTCTAACAACGCTAAGAGTCCAATGTTTATTAGTACATTCAATTCTCAGTCCCAACAAATTTGTAACATCATATCCAAACATTGGCATACATTGTTGTTGGACAAGGACATTCGTGATATTGTCAAAAGTGGATCTAGATTTTCTTACCGTAAAGCTAAAACGTTGGCTTTTCATTTATCGCCAAGTATGTTTGACTCCAGGTCCAAATTCCCTAATCAAGAGTATACCAAAAGGTTTTTTCAAATGTGGCAAATGTTCTATGTGTCAATATGCAGTCCATACCAGATACATTACATATAATCGAGAATCTTAGAAAATATTATATAAAGAATTTTCTTAATTGCAACATCAGTTTTGTTATTTATGTTCTTTTTTGTGGTTGTGGACATAAATACGTGGGCCGTACAACAAGGCCCCTTAAAGTCAGAATTGCCGAGCATGTACGGTTGATAAAAAAGAGATTTAAATCACCCCGTGCCTAGACACTTCTCTCCAAAGGTAGTATTAACAATTTTTCCTTTACAGCAATAGAACACATATCATGCCACCCTAGAGGTGGTAACAGGGAAAATGTTCTAAACAAACCAGAGATGTATTGGATATACACTCTCAACACTCTTCACCCACACGGCATTAACCTTGATTGGGAGTTGAAACATTTCCTTCAGGGTTAGTGGTTTGAGGAGTCTTAGGAGTGTGTCTCTAGGTACATCACATCACTTATATCATTTTATATATAATTTTTATTATATTTTATTATGGGTCTATCTGCATGCTCGGCTGTTCTTGCACAGGTTTTTGATTGTTTTTCTAACAATTATTCCATTTTATGCATTGACGGCTATATCTGTTACAAGCATTTGATATGTTATGGATTTTTTTTACCAACATTGATTTATTGACAAATTGACAACATTATATGTATCATGTAATTTTTGCATTTCTCCATTGGGCTATTAATCCATATGTGCTATCTTCGGTATATTTATATATTCATGTTATTGATGCTGCTTATCACCCGTTTTTGTTTTTTAATCTTTATATGTCTTTCGTGATGTTTTGATATGTGTTGTTTGTTTTGGGTCTAGATACTGGTTTACTTCTGTTGGACACTATGATCTCTTTCATGGCTCATTAACATGATTAATTGATTGCCTACCACTGATTGCGATTTCTTCAAACCAATCACTGAAAGAGATCTGCCTACAAAAGAAACCCGTGTTGAGAGGCTTTTTACTCTTTGATAAAGTTCCACAACGGAACGAAATGCGTCAGAGGTGCTCTCTGTGATGTGCAGCATTCAAGTTCAATAAAGCTGATTTTATTTATTTATTTATTGGCTGAGTTCCGTTGCAGTGACCGCTTGCACCACTTCCCTTTACATTGTACTGCCCAAACTGAGGCTCCAACCCAATGGGAAGTCTTCAGTGCCTTAGAACGTCCCTGCCCGGGCTTTTTTGGCACTAACTTAATCCGTGCTCGGATTGGCCTGCAGCCCCTGTCCCATGTAAAGAATAGAAACAGAGGGATATATAAGGGGTGCTGCTGATGCGAGAATTAAGATTCCTTCAGAGACTAACAGAGGGAGAGGCCCTCTGGGAAGGAGTGTGGAGAGCATCTGAGAGAGACAGAGACATTCTGTGGAGGAGTTTGGATCTTGACTGTGACCAGCTGGAAAGATCTCAGAGGGGCTGTTGTGTGATCAGCACTCAGATCCCAGACGAGAAGCAGACAGGGCAAGCCTTCTTGAAGCAGGCCCCTGTACCTAGCGATGCTAGAGACTACTCCTCAGGCCCCCAGTTGGTATTGTATCTTGTTTTGTACATCTTTGTTTTGTCTGCTGGCATGCCAGAATAAACCTCATTTTATTCAACAACCTTGTCCTGTCTGGTGCTAGTGATCCCGGTGGTTTGTGTGTAAAAGTACTGGTCTCCCGTGACAGTTGGACAATAGTTTTCACTCACAAATTAAATATATATATATTCAATCAATCAGTACCAGTAAGAATTAGTGTACAGTAGGAAGATGCCGCCAACCATTCTACTGGCAGCTCTCAGTCATTACTAACATGACCATGTTCCAAGGAGCAGCAACAGCTGGTATACAATGAGAAAAGAAAAAAAAAACCCATACAATGTGGCACTATTGTGATACAGCAATAACTTTTTTTTAAGAAAACTGTGATCTGAACAGAAAATGAGGCCTTCTATTTGAAATTAAAAACAGAACGGCATTAAGAAATCCGAAAAGGACCTTAACAAGCATAAAAGGAGACAATAACATTTCCAATACATTTATAGTATAAATAAGGTGTAGCGGAGCACTAGAACAACGGGTCATATGCTAAAGTTAGAGGGTGATCGGCGCAGGGAAAAAGACTTCTTTACTGTGACAGACGTCCAGTAAGGGTTGTGGCTTCGACCACCCGTACTTGATGTCGCAACGGAGAAGTCATTTCCTGAGACTGTTTACCGTTGGGCAATTAAACCATAAAGAAATTCATATAGCCTAGGAATGGACAACAGGGTATCCCTTATTTGAACAGACTAGTTTGGCGCAGTGATCTTCATTTACCATTGATTTCACTTCCAAAGTGGAAATATTGTTACTATTTTATTAATACTTTTCCTCTGTTTTATCCAGTTGCAACTTTACGCAGGTAGGGTTAAAGGATTTGCATATAAATTACCAAAAAATATTCTGCTTAACCCTTGAAAACCACAAAAACTGTAAATGATGTGATATGTACATCTATAAATCATAGAAGCTTCATGTAACAAGATAAAGCTCTGCCAGCTGGTTTGTATACCTAAAATCGAAGTTAAAATTGTTAGAACACAAACTATTGCAATATCCACAAAAAGTACGGTGTATAGGCAGCACTCAAAAGCAAAATATAGCTCGTCAAACGTTCTAGTGGTGCGCAGGAATAATGAGGGATCCTAACCCTCCTACACAATATTCTAGGAAAAGGGGGGGGGGGGCAGGGGGTTCCCAGCACTCAAAATAAACGAGAGCACAACAACAGGTTTATGTCAAAGAAAAAAAGAAATACAGCTCAATCCCGTTATAGCTCGATCTGTTACAACGCAGATCCGCTTATAGCGCGATGCAAGGGTGGCTCCCAATTTTCATATTTATGAATACTTTACAACACGATTATTGGGGTCGTAAATACTTTATTGTACAATGCATACAATAATACATTATTTCTAACGCGATCCGCTAATAGCGCGGTGTGATTCTTTGGACCCCAAGCACCGCGTTATAAGGGGGTTGAGCTGTATATTGTATATAAAAAAAAGAGAGATGCTTTGTATATACAAAGTGACAATGGTTAGCAGTGAGAGTGGCGGCGTGGGGAAGGGAACTCACAAGGTGGGGGAGGGAAGGAAGGGAAAGAGGGTGAGGAAAGGACAAAGGGCACACTGGGTAGTACAAGACAACAGAAAGCATGAGTAATCTGTAGGGATGAGGGGGGCAGCGTTTTGGGGCGGAATGACCCTTCTTCAGGCCCATTCCCATGACCAATGGGGTCTGTGGTACTTCCCTTACACCCCACCTACTACCAATTCCTCTGCTGGAGTAAAAATGCGAATTGGGAAGTGTCAGACAGTAAACACTGAAGTCAGCAATAAACTGAACCAAGGACAAAATCATAATAATTACAGCTTCTCTATTGTCACCTGCTGGGAGCAAAAAACAAACAATTGCCAAACAGAAGACTGTCCAAGAAGCAAAATAATCACTGTTTTAAGCACACCAATCTTATACTAACAGCTTTAAGCCACGAGTACTGATTCGTTTGTATACTCTGTACATGTTGCTATGTTTGCAGTTGCAATGCTGACTCGGTAATGCCCTCCTTTTCAAATGGGGTTTGATCTCTTGGTCGGGCCCATGGAGTAAGGGAGAGAAAACAGAAACAAGGGTAAAACATCCTCTAAAGTTCAGATTATAATTTTCACACTTAAAAAAAAAAACATTTTCTTTCTGAGCACCAAAATCCTAGTGGTAGGCAACATGTGCAACACTCGGAGGAGATGCAGCATCACACAAACGTGCTCCTGACTAACTACATTACCCAGCAGCAGCCAATCATGATGTTGGAAACTGCCCAGTCCCCTGGCAAGTGTTCCGCTTCCGCGCTGCGAGAGAGAGAGAGAGAGAGAGAGAGAGAGAGAGAGAGAGAGAGAGAGAGAGAGAGAGAGAGAGAGAGAGAGAGAGAGAGAGAGAGAGAGAGAGAGAGAGAGAGAGAGAGAGAGAGAGAGAGAGAGAGAGAGAGAGAGAGAGAGAGAGAGAGAGAGAGAGAGAGAGAGAGAGAGAGAGTGTGTGTGTGTGTGTAAGTTATGGTGGGTAAAAAAGTGACACACGTGTGTCTCCAAGAGCACAACGTTCCTTGTTTTCAGATGTGAGCAGGCTTCTTTGATAAATTATCCCTGAAGCTCTCACTGGAAAAGCTTCCTGCTGCACTTATCCAGATCAATATCTCTCAATAGATTTATGACATTAAGAGCAAGCAAAATGTTATTCCAATTTACTTTTAAATATTAAACCCTCTGAGTGAGCTTGTAGAGAAGGGAATTAGCCATTAGTCTGATAGAGAAAAATCTGAGGTTAAAATTAAAGCTCAGGAAGTGTCAAATTTATTCTCTCTCCTTTGCGTTTATGAAAAATAAATAGAACACCCACTGAGGGGAGCAAACTTCTGGAGTTGCTAGTAACACCATAAAGATATGAATTAGATTTAATGGACAAGGATCCCCTTTTTCTACAACTATTAGATGGATTTGGAAATCTATGCATTAAGGAAAAATTGATTTTGATGGTAAACTAATAGGCATCGTGTAACATGGAGCCCCAACATTCATCAGGTTCCGTTATGGGTTAATGTACACGAGTTGGTGTTTCCTCCCCCCTGATCCGTAAGGCCAGGTCCCCTTTGGCTACTGCAGCGCCTGCTGTGGCGGACGCTGCAGGGACAAGGGCCGCCCACAATGGGGCCTGGCCCGCTGTGAGCGGGGGCCGCCGCGCTGTGTTGACAAAAATGCCTGTTCAAGAAAATTGAGATCAGTAGTCGCGACGGAGCGCTAGGCCACGCCCCCAGGCGGTTCAGCCAATGAGGGCGAACATGTCGGGTGACGTCACGGCCGCGCCCCCGTCTTTCCCCCTGCAGCTCTCAGCAGACCGGGGCTACAGCCTAACAGTGTTTGACAAATAACACCCCCCCTCGTATAAACACAGCAACCTACTTTCTATTCCAATGAAATGCCACAATTTCACAAAAAAAAATAAAAAAAAGGCAAGACGGCACAGAAATTCTTCAACTGCGTACAGAATCAGCATGGAATATTCACGGAGGTGGGTGAACAGACCCCTCCGGGACATTTAATATTTATTATTGGTCTACTTCCAGCAGCAATACATTCAAAATACTATGTGTTTTATTTTATAATTCACTGTAGTATTACATAATACAGCATCCTCTCCCCTCCCATCCCCCCACTCATTATGCCTTTTTTTTAAATGAGTTTTAATGTACTAAGCTTCCTTGGGTTGCGGTAGCAACCCTTTACAAAAGCTTGAAAATAGGCAACCATATTGTGAACCTTTTGAAAACAGGATCTTTGCTGATCGATCACGTGAGCAAGTAATTGATCGGCAGCTTTACACCTCATTAAAGCAGAAATCCGCACAGGCAATTTTTTTGTTGCAAATCTTCCTTTTTTTAAACATAGGATTGAAGCAGGTGATCTCTATGGCAGAACCCCATTCATTTAAGCTCCGTGGATCCCTGCTTCTGGAGATACTTCACTCCGTAGGGGGTGCCGGTAGCCCCTCAGCTAGCAGCGGTCCCGTAAAGGCGGAGTTTCAAAGCTCTCGCACCCTGCAAGCCAATAGGAAGCCGTGACATCATCTGGTGCAGTTTCCTACTAGCCCATGTGATGCAGGAGCTTTAAACTTTGCCATGATCCCATACGTAAGTCTGGATCATGGGGAAGTAGGGGGTCACGGAGCAGAAATTAACGGGGTTCGGCTCTGGAGACCCCCTGTTTCAAACCTATGTTAAAACAATAAAAAAAATTAAAAATCATGATTTGTTCCTTTAAAGTTCAGCAACTGCTGTATCTATTAAAACAAAAATATATGCAATCTGTATTGCCACTTTCAGATACGCCATGTGCTGCAGTCATCCTCCCTCTAAATCCAGGTGGTGCTCATGTAGCAGAAGTGCAGTAGGAAGACAGGGAGCCCGCGGGGCTGTAATCATCCTCCCTGTCTTTCTACTGCACATGTGCTTTCATGTAGGTGTTACCTAACAAGATCTGTGAATGTTCACATTACAAGGACTCAATTTTATGTAAAAACTCCCTTGTGGAGTTTGGTACAGTTCCTAAAATATGCCTGCAGAAGTTTGCACAAAAAAAAAAAACACAACATGCATGCAGAATATTGAGAACAGTATAAAAATGCAATCCAATTCGGAAAGTATTTTGCACTGTCAGCATTGTAGTCTAAGGCCCGGGCCATAGAGGTGTGGGGAGAGCGGAGGCGCGCTAACGCTGAGGCTCGCCTGCTTCAGTCAGCGCGATTGCACGGACTTGCAGGCGAGCCAGCGTGCGCGAAGGGAGCCGGGGGGGGAGGTGGTTGGAGGCGGGGCAGTGACGTCGCTGGGCCAATCGCCCGCGACGCACTGACGTCAATGTCACGGCGCCGTGACGTTGACGCTGCTGAAAGCTGATTGGATGTTTTCAGCCGACAGCGCGCTGAAAAACAGCTTGGCGCTCGGCTGAAAACTCCAAAGTCTGAGCATGCCTGCGGACGCTCGCGTGAGCCCCCTCTCAAGACATCCTCATTGAGGATGCAGGGGCTCAGCGCTGAGCGTCCGCACGCCTCAGCACGGCTGGTCCATCTATGGACGCAGCCTAAAGCTGCGCTTATAGTGTCGATGACAGCGACGTCGCGGCAAAACAAATGCATTGCTACCGTCGCGTGCTCTTATAGTATGCGCGACACAACGGTTTGGTCGCGATCGCTGGAAGTCATCTCTATTTGATTTTTCCAGCGACCGTAGCCTGACTGTCGCATCGCCGGCACAATAAGCGTTGCCCACACAGGATAACGGGAGGACAGATAATGATCCATTAATTCAAGCAATCAATTAAAAAATGATCATTGGCTGCAGATGAGCAACATGGAACAAAAAAGAAAAATTTAACTTAATACTTTGATGCAGAGAGGATAAAGTAATTTAACCTGCACAGGCAGAGGTTTATCAGCATGATTTGGTGAATGATTGTTCAAATGAAGCAATAAACAGGGCAGTGAGCTGAACATTTACAGAGAAGACAGAGGAGCAGTGAAAACCCAGACTTCCACTAATACAGTACCAACTTCTAGTACTTAAGAATAGCCAAGCATGTGACTTGTAGGTCTCTGCACAGTGCAAAATATGGGCGACATCAAACTGCTGTGCAATGAATCTTATCTTGAATTTAGATTTTTATATACTGTACCTTGTACAATAGAGATACCTAATTACACTGCATGTAACTGCGCGAATAAAGTAGATAATTCCGGAGACCTAAAATCCACAGAGGCAAAATGCACAAGTGACTTAACATTGCATGAACCAGAACACCTTAAATAACATCGGGAAAGGGGGGGGGGGGTTAACAATTATGCAGTCATACCATATGGTTCTCTATATTCTAGTCTGAAATATTTATGAAAATAAACACCTTTTCCATTACTGACAGGAAACTACAGGGAAATATTTACCGGATAGCAGGGTCGCAGACCTGCCTGAGACATGTGATTGTTCTTACAAATTATATTTTTATTTACTGCATTCACCAAGATAACTATACGCAGAAATATTGTGCTTTAATGATATATATATATATATATATCATTAAAGCACAATATTTCTGCGTATAGTTATCTTGGTGAATATATATATATATAAAAAACAAAAAGCAGCAGCCAGCATTCCAAGCAACAAATGTAAAGTCAAGGTGCATGCTCCATAGAAATCAATATAGAAACTCTGTCTTCCCATAAGAGAAGGCACAAAAGCAGCAACACTCAGATAAGCAAAAAGACATGTATTAGCAGTGACAAAACAGCACACTATAAACCCAACGTTTTGGTCCTGCTTATCTGAGTGTTGCTGCTTTTGTGCCTTCTCTTATGGGAAGACGGGGGGGGGGGGGGGGGGGGGTGGTGTGTGTGTGTGTATATAGGAGCACGTGCTATTTCTGGTTATGATACTCCTTCGCAAGATGCATTTTACACACAATACAGAGAAAGAACTCACTCATGAGAAACAGAACTTTTATCTATAAAACAGCATAATATATCAAACTAATGGATAAACTTGCCTTTACTTATTAAAGGGACCCTAACTGTTTCAGTGCCAGAACAGATTACAGAGCAATGAATTGAACAGAATACCAGCGTTCCTGCAGA